>NC_079211.1:146891042-147088542 GCF_029633865.1 Lampris incognitus
AGCGCGTCGGTGGTTGTCATGGTGCGTCTGTAACCAGACGTGTTGGAAATGATCAAAAATCAAGTTTAGACCATTTCTCTCCACTGGAGGGCGCTGGTGTGTTTCTAGGACAGAGCGATGAACTTCACGAAGGAAGTGACGCCACCAACACACGTCATGAATAGCGACCCGCACGCGAACGATCACGCACAAATGACGCCCGCTCATAGTCGTTTTAGGTAGATCTTATTATAGCTTTTTTGTGCAATTGATCTAAAACCCATTTTAATGCAAATATATGCAATTTTAGGAGAATTCGGGGAGCAGGTCTGTATCTAACCCCCCCCCCCCACAAAGTTAGCAAACTTTGAAAATCCAAAACCGTCAAAATGACCGCCTTGGTCGTTCTACAAGTGGATCAATGTGTTTTTGCATAAATGTTCAATTTATTCGTTCAAACGTGTACCGCATGTGCATGAACACGTGCATGAACATGCACAAGTGTGCGCCTGTATGCATGAAATGCCTGCATGTGTGTGTGTGTGTGTGTGTGTGTGTGTGTACATACACGCAAACATACCATTTACAGCGTGTGCTCTTCTACACACACTGGTAACCAGGCTGCTCTCTGAAGAGTCCAGGAAATGTTGTAAAATGTGAGATTGGTCCAGGAGCCCCGGCCTGCCAAGAGCAGGGAGGCTCCCTTGGACTCGAGTCACAGGGGGACTGCAGAAAACATGGTTCTCAGTAAACCTCTCATATCTTACATGTGGGAGGATTGTCTCAGTAACATCCAGGCTCTGTTAATGCAAAATGTATTATGACATGCTTACAGAGAGCTTCCACATTTTCATTTCATCACACCGCCCCTCAGCTAGTCGGTTTCTGAGACCCGACACAGGCTGCACGCTGTAAATCAACCACACGTCTTATCAAGAAAGACAGGAGCCTACACAGAATACTGTGGAACTTCTTACAAAACACCCAGCACTGGATGATGCCAAAATGTCTGCCTTACAGCATTAACCACATGTTTTGTATATGGGTATAAAACCCAGATAGCAAAATTGCTGTGGCCGCCCGCACCCGTCCCACACCCGACACTTCATCCGGCCCACACACCGCGTGGAATGATGGCACTTGGGCGGTCCGCTCCTGTTTGCCAGATCTGGGCCAGAACCAAGCCATGGCGATGCCGCACGTGCCACATATTTGCCAAAGGTGGCCCATATTTGTTTTGTGATATTTGGGCCATATTCCCCATTTACCACACGGGCCACTTCAGGGCCACATCCAGATCACATGTTGCCCAGAGCACCGCATCTTTGCCCAAAAAGGCCCACATTAGATTTGGGCCATATTGGCTATTATACATGTGGGCCACTTCAGGCTCACATCCATTTTGTCAGGGCCAGAAGAAGACCATCAGTGCCGCATCACTGCCTGAAGTGGCCCACATCCGGATGCTGTCTTGGGAAGGTGTACCTGTGACCTTCTCTACATCGCTACATGTATGATATGATCATACATGTAGCGATGAGGCTGCACACTTTGTGTCTATGTGTGTTAGTATGTGCACAGGTGCATGAGCGAGCACGTACTAACATGTCTGTTTGGGCGTCTCTTGCTGTGGAGGAATCAGTGGGACTAGATTAATGCCTGGGAGGACTCAGTTGGAGTAGACTAATGCCTGGGGGGAAACAGACGGACTAAACTAATGCCTGGAAGGACTAGACTAATGCCTGGGAGGAATCAGTTGGACTAGACTAATGCCTGGGAGGACTAGACTAGTGCTGGAAGGAATTAGTGGGACTGGACTAGTGCCTGTGAGGAATCAGTGGGACTAAACTAATGCCTGGGAGGACTAGACTAATGCCAGGGAGGTCTGGTACTTTGTGTCTATGTGTGTTAGTATGTGCGCAGGTGCATGAGCGAGCACATACTAACATGTCTGTTTGGGCGTCTCTTGCTGTGGAGGAATCAGTGGGACTAGATTAATGCCTGGGAGGACTCAGTGGAACTAGACTAATGCCTGGGGGGAAAACAGTGGGAATAAACTAACGCCTGGGAGGACTGGTACACATAGTGCAATGAATGTAAGCTGGACTTAAACTCTGTGTGTGTGTGTTTACAGATGTGTTTGCTTATAGTTTGCATAATTTTCTCACATGTTCAAATACTGTATTTTTTGTGTATGTGTGTTAGTACTTGTATGTGTCGTTGTACATTTGTGCATGTGTGTGTGCTTGCCGTGAGAGTTTGTGTGAGGAAACAAAAGTTCCCGACCCCTACACATCCCTCGGAAGGAAGTATGCACCATGTCAGAGAAAGCAGAACTACTCCACACACTCGTCCTGTCAGCCTGTCAGGACGAAAACTCGTAGCTGCAGTTTCATCTCTTCGCCTTCGTTCAGACATACCAGCGTATTTCCTTACTTCCTGTCCTCTGATAGTCTTACACTGACGCTGTCCGACGACCCTCGGGCCTGTGAAAGCCCAGTGTCCAGTTAAACCCCCAGATGTGTCCAGTTAAACCCCCAGATGTGTCCAGTTAAACCCCCAGATGTGCTGGTGTGTGGAGCTACGTGTCGTTGGCTCTCACAGGAGTGATGTTCTCCATGTGTTGTCTCGGTTGCTGGGTGTTGTCACATGAACACACTGTTCCCATCAAAACATTGTGTAAGCAGACCTGCGGGATCCAACACTGCACATCTGGTTCTGATGGTACCTCCTTAACTACTACCACCACTACTACTAGAACTAGTAGTACTACTACCAGCATCTACTACGGTTTTTTTTTCTTTCAAACAAGGTTTATTTTCAATGTTCAATTTGCAAAACACAAACACAACTACATCCCCCACCACACTCCCACCCCGCCTGGCATGCCACCCCAAATAACGTGAATCAAATGGCCTCCAACTCCGGGGAGTTGGAGGCCATTTGATTCAGTCAGAGTCAAAGAGGCCATCTATGTTAAGAGGGAACGATCATCCCTGAACCGGGGGGGGGGGCACTAAGAGTACATCTGTCACCATCTCACAATGCTGTGATTGCAAACTGCCCACTCATCACGCTACCGGAAGTCCCACCAGCATCCATTTCTACTACCACTACTATCACTACTAATACTAGCACCACTACCAGCACCACTACTACTACTACTACCACTTCTACTGAAATTTTCTTCTACTCGTATTACTGTAACTATTTCCAGTACCACTATCACTATTTCCAGTACCACTACTACTACTACTACTGCCAGTACTACCACACTACCACGACACTACATCTCAGGAATCAGGAACTATTTATTTGTCATTTCATCTTATATACTAGTACATATACAAAAGAAACGACATTTAGCCCACAGCAGTGCAACACAAAAGACAAAAACACAAATCCAAAAACATACAAAAGCAACACCGCCAAAAAACAAAGCAAAAACAGTCCACCCAGTACAGCACAGTCCAAAAACTCCACCGTCCAGAGATCGAACGCCAGCCAGGATGATTGTCGGAGCTGTCGGTCTGCATGGGCTAGCGGTTAGCTTAAATGGTGAATATGGCCCCACTTCCGCATCCTGTCAGACCGCCCTCTGTGTTTCCTCTTCAGGCGCAGCTCCAGGCAGCGCTGTAGTCCTTGGGCCCATTGGCCCGGATAGCAAAGAATCTTTGGCCCCAATATGGCCCACATCCGCAGTTATCTTAAGGCCCACATTTGGCCTTGAATGACGGCGTTGACTCAGGGTGAGTGTGGCCGCCTCAACTCAGCCACAGGTCCACTTGATATGGCCCACATCTGGCCCACATAGTATGTGCTGTAACCCAAGTCTCATTGCATTTGGGCCACATCTGGCCCACACAACACTTGCCAGTGCTGTCACTGAGCCATAAGTAGCAAAAAAACTTTTCGCCTGGCAGTGGGGAGTTTCGCCGGGGGGGGGGCGTGGCGCGTGGGAGGATCATGCTGTTTCCCCATTCTCAATAAACTAAATAAATGAAGATACCCGCGACTTACTGCGAGTGTACTTTTGGGGGAATATCTGTCCATAGTCCCTCGGTGGGAGAGTACTGCTGGCGTCATGTGGCTGCCGCTTCTCCCCCTCGTAGCCCCTCCCCCTTCCCATCCACCCCTGTATGTCTGTATTACGTTTATCTGTTGTCTTGTTTCACCCCGTTTATTGTAAAGCCTCTTTGAGTATTAGAAAAGCGCTTTGTAAGCTTATTATTATTATCATTATTATTATAAAAGTGCCCCACATTAGGCCCAAATGTGTCTGCTATCTGGGGGATGTAGCAGACCCGGCTCGCTCAGCCGATCCAACGCCAGCTCTCCCTGCCAGACAGTGGCGCCCCCAGACATTTTTCATAGGGGGGGCCAAATGGGGCCACTGAAAATCTTGGGGTGGCACACCAAAACCAAAAGCCATGACTGAATTTCGGGAATTCTATGATGCTGTTGTAGTATACTGCAGTGTTTCTCAACCGGGGGTCCGCGGACCCCTAGTGGTCCGTGGTGTAATTGCAAGGGGGTCCGTGAAAATAAAATATCTTTAAAAAAAAGATCCTATGACATTTATAGAAATAGGATTATTTTACTCAAATGTGACTGAGATCTTTATCTAACTAAACTATAAAGGGTAACAGGACTTTTTTCTCTAATTACGTCTGTTTCACAAGTGTAATTTATTGTATTTTAATAAGAGATCTCGCTCCCGTTTGCATTGTTAAAAGTTACTGCATAAAAATCCTGTTGTTACACATATCTGAAAGTTACTGAATACATATTCTGTTTTGTTACATATATCTGAAAGTTACTGAATACATATTCTGTTTTGTTACATATATCTGAAAGTTACTGAATACATATTCTGGTTTGTTACATATATCTGAAAGTTACTGAATACATATTCTGTTTTGTTACATATATCTGAAAGTTACTGCATAAGAATTCTGTTTTGTTAACTATATCTAAGTTACAACTGAAAGTTCTTATTTTTGCCCCAAAGAGTGAATAAATGCTATAATGCAATTTAAAATGCAGTTTCTACTGTTTCTATCAAATTGCAACCCCCCTCCCCCAAGATCAGGTGGAGGGGTCCTCAGGGTAGATCAAAAATACGCAGGGGGTCCAGGACCCCAAAAAGGTTGAGAACCACTGGTATACTGTATAGCCTAGTGGAAAACTGTCAATATGAGAGTTAAGAAAAATATACATTATTGATTTAAATGAACAGCACCTAATGGGGGGGGGCAGGGATAGTATCAGCGTGGCCACCCCGGGCCACCCCTTGGGGGCGCCACTGCTGCCAGACCCCTTCGACACACCTCCCCCGCACTCCACACGACGACGCAAACGCGGACAAACGCGCTGCACAGTCGAGGCGAGGCCGCCGCCGGACCGCCTCCTCCCGTGGGCTAGCAGTTAGCTTAGCATGCTCCGCTTGCCTCCTCCTCCTCGAGTCCACAGGACGCAGCAGACCGAGCTCTCTCGGCCGACCCAGCGCCGGGCCGGCTCTCCTAGCCAAGCGAAATCCACGATCAAAACTTAGACGGTAGACCTGCACAAAGACGCTGCGTAACCAGCACCGAGGCCGCGTCAAACCGCGCCGCCATCTTCCCACCGATCGCCGCCATTCGATACCCCCTACTGCTATTAATACCGCTAAAACTGCTACCACTACAATGCCCCTTTTCCTCTACGCGGTACCGGCTCGGCTCGACTCGACGTTTTGGTTTTCCATTACAGGAAAGTACCGGCATTTTGGTAGCCGGTACCACCTTTGTCGAGAGTCCAAAACAAACAAACAAAACTAAAAAACTGGAGCGGCTACCAAACTCAACGCAGACCTCTGATTGGTCAGAGAAGTGCGTCACCGCGTCACTTTGCGTCCCTGCGTCATCAGTACGCGCAAAGGACACGGATATGACCCGGCATTTTTAAATACCGAAGCGGTCGAAGTGGAGTAATCTTAAAAGTACACTTTTGAAATTGAAAAACCCACGCCGTGGTCTGTCGAGGAGGTATAGATGTTTCTTACCCTCGTAGCCGATGACAAGATCCAGCGGGGAGATCGACGAGGAATGAGATCTTCTTGCTGTGGCAAATTAAGTACCTCGATGTCCGCCATTGTTCTTTGTTTGTTTGTTTTGGATTTTCTCAATTTTCCCCCCAGTTGCACTCGGCCAGTTACCCCACTCTTACCCACGTCCGGCTTCCCACCCGCAGACACGGCCAATTGTGTCTGTAGGGACGCCCGACCAAGTCGGAGGTAACACGGGGATTCGAACCGGCGATCCCAATGTTGATAGGCAATGGAGTAGACCAGTGTTTCTCAACCGGGGGTCCGCGGACCCCTAGTGGTCCGTGGTGTACTTGCAAGGGGTCAGTGAAAATAAAATATCTTTAAAAAAAAGATCCTGTGACATTTATAGAAATAGGATTATTTTACTCAAATGTGACTGAGACCTTTATCTACCTAAACTATAAAGGGTAACAGGACTTTTTTCTCTAATTACATCTGTTTCACAAGTGTAATTTATTGTATTTTAATAAGAGATCTCGCTCCCGTTTGCATTGTTAAAAGTTACTGCATAAAAATCCTGTTGTTACATATATCTGAAAGTTACTGAATACATATTCTGTTTTGTTACATATATCTGAAAGTTACTGCATAAGAATTCTGTTTTGTTACATATATCTGAAAGTTACTGCATAAGAATTCTGTTTTGTTAACTATATCTAAGTTACAACTGAAAGTTCTTATTTTTGCCCCAAAGAGTGAATAAATGCTATAATGCAATTTAAAATGCAGTTTCTACTGTTTCTATCAAATTGCAACCCCCCTCCCCCAAGATCAGGTGGAGGGGTCCTCAGGGTAGATCAAAAATACGCAGGGGGTCCAGGACCCCAAAAAGGTTGAGAACCACTGGAGTAGACCGCCACACCACCCGGACACCCTTGCACGTGTTTGTTCTTACAATGGTCGCGTTGAAGATGACGTCACAGCAGTTGAACCAGGCGTCGCTATGACGACCAGCTACACTGAGGGGGTACTGTTATGGTAACGGCAAACGACAGAGTCGAGCCGAGCCGAGCCGGTACCATGCAGTGGAAAAGGGGCATAATAGTACTACCACTACTACCATAACAACAACTACAGATGCTAAAACACATGGCACTGCTGCTACTATTGCTACTGGTAATGATAATAACCATAATGACGAAATACCTAAAAGTACATAATTTGAATAAAATTGTTCAAAATTCTTTACAGCCAATAATAAGATAATTAACCAGATGAAGCTTTGGAACAGTTTTTTTTCTGCCTTAACAGCCCCATGCTAACTGTTATCATCGTTAGCTGTTAGCCTCACAGTGGTTGAAAAACACCAGCTAACCGTTGTTCTATAATGTGATATAGATTTCTTTTTAATTTGGGTTCTCCTTGCAAAATGATTGACAGCCTGAATTAAAAGAAATCTTTCAAAATGACAGTAGGTGACCTGAGCACTTTGGTTAAAAATAATAATAAAAAAAAAACTTCAGAAACTTTTACCAGATGTTTAAACTTTATATTCTGTTTTATATGTGAGATGGATATTTTAACCTGAAGGGTTTTGGGGAGTTGCTGCTCATCCTTGTGTTTTCTTTCTGTTTCTCAGTCAGCCAGAATCGACGGACTATGTGGACGGCAGCGGAGAATATGTGAAGGTGAGACTATGTGGTATTTTGTGTATTATGTTTAAAGGTACTATGTGTAGTATTTGGAAGAGTAAATATCATCAGGGGTGCTTAAATAGTAAATGACTCAAATGCAATCCACTCCCCAGATTCCTGTATTCAAAAACCCAGGAGGCCGCCTGGCTGGGGGAGTTTGTTGTTGTTTGACATCTCGTCCCCTAAATGATTTGGCTGTCACTCAGCAGATTATCACAGTGAACGTTAACTACTTAAGGCAGTAAAAAAAAAAAGTCAGTTGTTGGAAAATGTACTCTGCATCATCTAATTTTCTATTTGAAGCGTCAAGTCAAGTCAATTCTATTTGTATAGCCCAATATCACAAATTACAAATTTGCCTCAAGGGGCTTTACAGCAACACAACATCCTGTCCTTAGACCCTCGCATCAGATAAGGAACAACTCCCTAGAAAAAAAACCCTGTTGTCCATATAAAGAAAGAGGGATTTGTCAACATTCATAATTTCCCTTGTCCCAGATAGCAAAATTGTTGTGGCCCGGACCCGTCCCACACCCGACTTTCATCTTTCTTTCATCCGGCCCACATACCACGTGGAATGGTGGCACTTGGGCGGTCCGCTCCTGTTTGCCAGATCTGGGCCAGAACCAAGCCATAGCAATGCCACACGTGCCACATATTTGCCAAAGGTGGCCCATATTTGTTTTGTGATATTTGGGCCATATTCACCATTTACCACCCGGGCCACTTCAGGGTCACATCCAGATTACATGTTGCCGAGAGCACCGCATCTTTGCCAAAAAAGGCCCCCATTTAATTTAGCATATTTGGGCCATATTTGCTATTATACATGTGGGCCACTTCAGGCTCACATCCATTTTGTCAGGGCCGGAAGAAGGCCATTGGTGCTGTATCATTGCGAAGTTTAAGGACTTAAAAAGGATAAGTACATAAAAACATCATTAAAAATATGTTAAAACACAGCATACTTGTAACTAGAGTGAGATTTTGATATGCTGTTATGAATTTGTTGTGTGGTTATTTTGATTAAATTATCACAGGGTAGGCACTACCTGCCTACCCTGACCACACGTCATTGCAACATAGCATATAACACAATACAGGTGTCGTCAACATATCTATGTTCCTGCTGTCAGACAACACAACTATAATAAAGGGATTCGATTGAGGATCACCAGATGTTAATAGAACTGAAATTACTATTAGCATTTTGTTTGCCAGTTAGCATCTCCCTCTGTACACCTCTATGCTAGTGGCATGAGTGCGCGTCCTCTTATGTCTTATTTAGATTTTTAGAAAATCACGTGATGTGTTTATTGTGGTATGGTGAACCCTTTACTCAGTAGCACTCCTAGTGGCCAAGAACGCTGCAGATCATCTTTAAATTAGTTTGTCATTCTTGCTTTGATTTGTTGTTGTTGTTGTTGTTATTCATATCTCCAAACACGAGAGGTCAGGATGTAAACAGAATTCCATACAGCACTTTTAAAGGACCATGCTGAGGTTTTTGCACGTTTTAGCTCATTTACTACAGATGATGAATACTTAACATTACCCCCAACCATTTTCCAAAGCATCCCTATATGGTGTTTTAAATTTGTTTTGCTTTTTCCACCTTCCAGACAGCCATTGATTTCATTCATTTTAGTAGATAGCA
Organism: Lampris incognitus; assembly: GCF_029633865.1. Lineage (NCBI taxonomy): Eukaryota > Metazoa > Chordata > Actinopteri > Lampriformes > Lampridae > Lampris > Lampris incognitus. The sequence goes on from NC_079211.1 coordinate 146,900,401, forward strand.
GACACATTTGGGCCTAATCTGGGGCACTTTTGGTACTTACGGCTCAGTCCTACACATTCTTACTCCCAACTCGTCACATACGGATGCTTTTTGAGGACGGCCTCTTTGTCACTGTTCAGCGCTCTGGATATCCCTTTAACGTCAACTTTCAACGTGGAGGGTAGTTGTAGGCACAAAAAAATAAAAAACAAACCAAAACAAAAAACATTCGAGATTATCCCGGCTGGTTTTTTATAGAAGTACAGAGTCTAAATCTGTCTTTTATCTGTGTGCATTCATCAACATGATCTCACAGAAATATGTGAAATGACCACGACCTCTTAACACTCGCATTATGTGGTTGTGGCACGTAATGTGTTGTGTTAAAATTACGTGCCGGCACCCGGGACGATTTTTTTGTTCTCTAAAAATACTGATTTGTGTGTGATATAACTCATTTTGATGTAATGAGATTAGGGTTAGATTTAGGGCTAGGGGTTTTTTTTGTGCCTATGAGTGATCTCAGTCCCTCCATGTTGAAAGTTGACGTTAAAGGGATACCTAGAGCGTTGAAAAGTGATGAAGAGGTCGTCCTCAACAAGCATCCAAATGTGACGAGTTGGGAGTGAGAATGGGCTCCTCAGTTATGGCACTGGCAACTGCTGTGTGGGCCAGATGTGGCCCAAATGTCATAAGCCGGGCCTGACTTGGGTTACGGCAACTGGTGTGTGGGCCAAACATGGCCCAGATGTAACGAACCAGGCTTGATTTGGGTTACAGCACATACTATGTGGGCCAGATGTGGCCCAAATGTGGCTGAATTGAGGAAGCCACACTCACCCTGAGTCAACGCCGTCATTCAAGGCCAAATGTGGGCCGTAAGATAAGTGCAGATGTGGGCCGTATCTAGGCCAGAGATTCTTTGCTATCTGGGATATGAAAATCAACTTACAGAGACTTGAAACTTGCTTGAGACAGGTCATTGGTGGACATTTGGTCGCCTTTAATTTTTGGTAAAATTTATGGGCTTTATTGTTATGATTTTCCTCTATTCGTCAACATTATATTATCTTGACATATACTGTAGTTGAAAGAGCAGATTTATTTTGAGAGGATAGTCCCTGGGTAAAAGATTGTTTTACAAACAAAATTCAAACGTCCATGACTTCTTGGCAACATGAATGTTAGCCGGGGAATCAGAGAATTCTACGGTGAGTTTGTCACCTGGACATTTGCATTGAAAAACTAGGGGGCGATCTAAAGAACTACAGTATGCTTTGGAAACTGATCGACAATAATCTAAACTCCGTCAGTAGTGAAAGGGCTAGAACGTGCAAAAACACCGGAATCGATTGATTTTTTTTCTGCATGTGTGTTAATGTTTAAGTAAAAATAATATTCTTTAGTTTCAAGTTGTTTGAAGTTGATTGAGAGCTCAGGCAAAAAAAGAGATTTCTATTTCCCGTGTGAAACTACCCGGTTAAATAAAGATCAACTAAAACTAAAGCTAAAACTCAAAGTCCAGGCTGTTTGTCTGTGGGCCTGGTAGCATACAGGAGATAGGAGAATGTGGGCTTTTACAGCCCAATAGTTTCATTTGGGTTACCTATGGCAACTGAGCTGGGGCCTTGATATGACTAGGAATGGCTGTAAAAGGTGAAAAGAGAGAGAGAGCGAGACCTAGCACAGACATACAGAGAGAGAGAGAGAGAGAGAGAGAGAGAGAGAGAGAGAGAGAGAGAGAGAGAGAGAGAGAGAGAGAGGGAGACCTAGCATAGACATACAGAGAGAGACACAAAGACACAGAGAGAGAGAGAGAGAGAGAGAGACCTAGCATAGACATACAGAGAGAGAGAGAGAGAGAGAGAGACCTAGCACAGACATACAAAGACAGAGAGAGAGAGAGAGAGAGAGACCTAGCATAGACATACAGAGAGAGAGAGAGCGAGAGAGAGAGAGAGAGCTAGCACAAACATACAGAGAGAGACACAAAGACACACAGAGAGAGAGAGAGAGACCTAGCATAGACATACAGAGAGAGAGAGAGAGAGAGACCTAGCACAAACATACAGAGAGAGACTCAAAGACACAGAGAGAGAGAGAGAGACCTAGCATAGACATACAGAGAGAGAGAGAGAGAGAGAGAGAGAGAGAGAGAGAGAGAGAGAGAGAGAGAGAGACCTAGCACAAACATACAGAGAGACACAAAGACAGAGAGAGAGAGAGAGAGAGAGAGAGAGAGAGAGAGAGAGACCTAGCATAGACATACAGAGAGAGAGAAAGAGAGCGAGAGAGGGGGAGGGATTTCCAATGGGTTCTTATAATTGGATCCTCACGCACTTGACAAACAAATGGCCTCAATGGGACAAGCTGCTAATGAATGCTAATGCTAATGAAATGAAAGTTATTCATTAAGGGAATCCAGGTCTTTAGACTCAGCAAACATGTCACTGGCCTGGTGCCAAACTCTCGTTTTACAACCCCTGGGGAGGAACCATTATGTATGTATGGGGGACGAGGGGGGTCAGGGTCCGAGAAAAACAACATATCACCTAGATGAAGGAGTGGGAATAGTAGCTAATGGGGGAGTGGTGGGGTCGGGGTCGGGGGGTTCACCAAGTCCACCCCACAAAAGAATTCCCCGAGCTGTGACGTAAACTGTTGACCGGGGTGGCGGTGGTGGGAGGGGGTGGAGGAGAGTGGGAAGGGGCGATAGGGGGTTGAGTTGATATACAGTAGCTGTTTTAACGGCATGGCTGAACGACGACCCCCGGTCACCACGGTAACACTGTCATGGCAACGCGGCCCATAGTCAGCCACGAGGTTTCAGAGTCTCTGTCTTCAGGGCCGTTTACACGGCAACGTTTTCAAAATAAAACGGTAGCGTATTGCTGCATTTTGGCCGTTCGTCCACACACGACAACGGCGTTCTGGGGGCCTGCAAACGCGAGCTTTTGAAACCGGGTTCCCGAGTGACATCTTTTGAAAAACGCAACTCCAGGGTCGCCGTGTAAACCAGCAAAACCGGCCCCTGGGGAAACGCTGACGTCACGGCTCCACTTCGCACATGCGCGTTACGTTTCCCAGTCAAATAGCCATGCGCGAGTGAAAGAAGACGACGTTATAATTCCCAATCGGTTTTTTTCCGGGAATTGTGACGCTTTATAGTCCGGGGTAACAACTCCACTCATCGTCCGTCCGGACAAAATGGCCAGTTTTCCAGCGTACACCCGCCATCGTCTGATCTTTCACTCAGCGCTCTGAGAAGAAAGCGTTTGTGCGCAGGCGCGTGGTGTTATTGGGGTCCGCCGGAAGAGAGCGCCGCTACAGTTTCACCGCCATCTACTGGCCTGGCGTGCGTACTACAGCGTTTGCCGCCGTCTCGCGGATCCGTGTGCATGCGGATCGTATTCAAAACGATGTCGTCTGGACGTGGAACTTTTGATCTATCTCTTTCTCATACTCTGTTGTAATCTCTGCCTCTCTCTCCCTCTGTCTCATTCTATCGCCGTCTTTGTTTCTAGTATCTCTCTCTCACCTTCTCCAAGTCTCTGTCTCTCTCTCTCACACACACCCTCTCTAGTTTTCTTTTGGTTTGGTTTTGCTTCATTTGTTCCCCATGCGTGTGTGATGTCTTCCCAGTTTTCCAGAGGCAGGCTTTGTTTGGAAGCTCCGTCGGAGAAGCTCAGGAAGGAGCTGGAGGAGGAGCTCAAGCTGAACAGCAGTGACCTCAGGAGCCACGGCTGGTACCACGGCCCTATACCCTGGGAGGTCAGAGGTCACACACACAAACCCAAACACGTGACTGCGAGCATACAGATACAAACAAAAAAACTGCACACCCATGAGTACATGCAGAACTCAATCCCACCACAGGGTGACCCGGTGCAAGCAACCACCTTTCACCCCATCAAGGCTCCCTTGCACAAGCACAAGCACAAGCACTGTACACACACAAATACACACACACACACACTCACCTCCCTTGATATTTGTTCTACAAGCACACACACCCCTTATTACACACCACCATTCACAAAAAACTGTATCATCAAGTACCATATCATATTTTGATGACAAAAGCTGCAGAATCATATTAAACGTACATGTTACTGTGGTTTTATTAATGTCACATGTATCACGACACGTGCTGCAGTATTTCAGATCTTTACGGCATTCTTTTAGCGCCGTTGAATCGCTGCAAAAGCATCTATTTTACGATGAAAATGTTGAGCATCCAATCAGGATGTGATGTAAATAATATGTAATGTTAGCTAATGTTACCTTAACATTACTTTATACTAGAGCCTTCTGGGAATTATTTCAAAATTGGATATCTGAAAAGGGCTTTCATTTGCCCAATTTAGATTATAACAGTATTAAATTTGGAGTTATCGCGGAGGATAAAAATATGGAAATGTTGTACAATAGCGAGATTATTATGGCTAAACAATTTATCCATAGAGCTAGATTTATTAACGCCAGGCCACTATTCTTAGTCTTCATCAATGAATTAATAAATCTGAAGAAAGTGCTGAAATGTATAAAAACCAGACAAGCTTTGAATATTTACAAAAGCATACATATATTGATTTCTGATTAGACCTGTCTTTTTGTCATTATTTTTTCCCCTTATTTTTTATTGTTTTGTGAAATACTAAAAAAATTGTAATAGCTCATTCTGAGTTGTACTGTTTGCTAATTTGTTATTGTTATGGCCAGATTTTGTTTATGTAATAAAGGTATTTAAAAAAAAAGTTAACATTCGTTACTTCCTGGTCGGCCGTGGGAAGCCGGATGTGGGTATGTGTCCTGGTCGCTGCACTAGCGCCTCCTCTGGTCGGTCGAGGCGCCTGTTTGGGGGGGGGGGGGTAGCGTGATCCTCCCACATGCTACGTCCCCCTGGCAAAACTCCTCACTGTCAGGTGAAAAGAAGCAGCTGGGGACTCCACATGTATCGGAGGAGGAGTAGTCTGCAGCCCTCCCCGGATCGGCAGAGGGTGTGGAGCAGCGACCGGGACGGCTCAGAAGAGTGGGGCAATTGGCCAGATACAATTGGGGAGAAAAAAGGGAGGAAAAATCCCCCCCCCCCCCAAAAAAAAGTTACTTCCAATTACAAACTTAAATCAATGATGCTGTATTGTTCTGTTCATGGCAACATCTACAACAGTTACGCCTCACATCTATGAGTGTGTGTGAACTGGTTAAAAGGTGTGGACAGAGGCTTTCTAAATTCCTTCACTCAGTAATGACATCATTATCATCTCCGCAGGTGTCAGAGAGCCTTGTGGTCAATCATGGTGACTTCCTCATCAGGGACTCTCTGTCCAGGCATGGACACTTTGTCCTCACCAGCTTCTGGAACCACTGCGTCCTCCACTTCCTCATCAGCAAGACGCTGGTCCAGTCCAGCCAGACATACACCTGCGTCTCTTTCACCCTGGAGGGTGAGGCCTTCAACTCGTTACCAGCCCTGGTCCACTACTACGTGGGGAACCAGGCGGCTCTGACCCGGCAGAGTGGGGCTCAGATCCACAGCCCTGTAAACCGGACACTCCCTTTGAGGTACCTGGAGGCGGCTTTCCCTGCGGCTATTGGAAGGGATGGCATCATCCTCCCGCCCACCAGCCAGAGAGGCATCCAGAATGGAGAGGACAAAGTCTGTCCCTGGAGGTGAGATGTCAAACCTCTGAAGGAAAGGTTTTGGATTTAATTTGATCAATCAAGTGACCCCAGAAACTTATAAGCAACACTCCTGAAGGTTTCTGTTTAATTGACGGACACATCCCAGATAGCAAAGAATATTTGGCCCAAATACGGCCCACATCTGCAGTTATCTTACGGCCCACATTTGGCCTTGAATGACGGCATTGACTCAGTGTGAGTGTGGCTGGCTCAACTCAGTCACACTTGGGCCACACCTGGCCCATATAGTATGTGCTGTAACCCAAATCAAGCCCGGTTCATTACATTCGGGCCATGTCTGGCCCACACAACACTTGCCGTAACCCAAGTCAGGCCCGGCTTATGACATTTGGGCCACATCTGGCCCACACAACACTTGCCAGCGCCGTAACTGAGCCGTAAGTACCGAAAGTGCCCCAGATTAGGCCCAAATGTGTCTGCTATCTGGGATACGGACACTGCGGTGAACACAGTTGTATTTAGCAATCCAAATCCCAGGGATCAATTGGAAATGAACCTCCAAACAAAAAAAAACCTGGCTTAACCTGGGTTTTACTTATTGATGTTGTGTTATCTGTTAGAAAAGGTCTTCTACCAGCTTGTTCTGTCATATCTGCTTTTTTAGACACAACTTCACTTTTTCAAACTCAACACTACCTGCCTCCTTCTTCCTCATTTGACGCTATGATGAAGATGGAAAACACTGTGCACCCCATTATTTTTCCTGGCAAAGTCCTACCAGACATTAACCATTCACAACAAATGCTACTAAAGTCTGCAGGATTTGTATATTTGTATATTAGCTCTTACCTTAAATATATCAGCGACAGAAAAATTAGATTTGTTTTATTTGTTGTCTTGTAAATCTGCAGGATTGTAGTTTTTAGGTTTTGTCTGACAAAAAAAAAAAAATCCAATTCTTCAACATCATTCTCAGGCTTGACATATTACAACATGAGCAGTAAGAGGAGAGTTTACAATTTAAAAACTAGATGCCATCATTGTCATAACACACTAGCACAGATCACAAGTTCATGAACGGTAAAAACAGCCTGTCCTCAAGCGCTCTTTTTTTGTGTTCATGCAGTCCTTCCACTCTCCACCAGAGGGGGGCAGAATACAACCGCAGTCTGCAGCATGACCGCCGGTCCTCATCCAGCGGAGAAACTCCCCTCACTCCTCCATCCACCACCAGTGAGTTTAAAGCACCATCTTTTCTCTTCCCACAGAAACATCCATCTTTAGTTCACATCGAAAGCGTTAAATAACCTTGGCCTATCTCTGTCTTGACCAAAACAAAGTGAACACCTCTCATCAAATCAATTTTATTCATCAGACTTTGAGAATGTTTTACAGAGAAAAGAGGAAAAACTCAAAAGACAAAATGATAAAAAAAAAAAAAACTCGATTCACAAGAAAGAAGGACACCGCGTGTATGTGCACACAAGCCAACGGTGTTTGATTGTGATTTAGTAAGACTCGGCATGCTGGTCTCAGTTCATGATAAACAGCTGATGTCCAGGTAGTATAAAATAAAACTATGAGACTATCCATCACTCATTTTTCATTTTCCTTCTGGAAAACACCATCCGCCACAAAAACTTCATCACTGAAATAAAAACAATCGCTATCAGCAAAACCACAGCTAGCAGAAATGCTACAACGTCAATCGAGAAGTACTGGATGGTGGACATCTTGTACGACTCAGTCCGTAGGTGTGGGGCCCCCTTGTGTCTCATGACAAACTCGATCCAGAACATGGCGAGGTCCAGAGGTTTCACAGGTCGGTCCCGGTGTATCCTGGAGAGGCTCTGCATGTTCTCCCTGTAGGAGGGGTTGTTAATCACTTCCTTCAGCGCCTCCAGGAAGTTGTCTTTGTTCACCATGGCAATATCCAGAACTTTGGCAACGCCCCTCGCTTTCATTCGGAATAGGTTGTCTTGCTGGTCAAACATAAGGGGCAGGCCGACTAGGGGCACACCATGGTAGATGGCTTCCTGGACACCATTGGTGCCACCATGGGCCACAAAGACTCTGGTCTTGGGGTGACCCAAGAGGTCATTCTGGGGCAGCCAGTCCAGTAGTAAGGTGTTGTTTCCCAGTGTGGATGGTCTTTTCCCTGTATGCCTCCAGATGACCTTCTGGGGCAGCTGTGCAAAAGCGGCAGCGATATTATCAGCGAGGTCATCGGGAAGCTTTCCCACCAAGGTTCCCAAGGTCATGACAATGATGCCGTGTTCCCCGGAGCTTTGGATGAAGTCCTCCAAATCTTTGGGTAGAGGCTTGGAGGGTTTGCACTGAAAGCCGGCCATGTAGACGACGTTGGGCATGGTGGGCCGGGGGAATTCGAAGGTAAAGTCGTTCCTCATCAGCCAGATGTCTGCCGCCTGGAACAGCTCCATATAATGGATGTCTGGGCCGAAGTAGCGGTGGACAAAGGGGATGTAGTTTGGGTCCGTGACATATGCGATTTGAAACCTTTGGAATACATGGAGCCAGGCGTTCTTCAGCCGGTCTTGAAAGGTCATCTTGTCTGTCAGCTCTGACCCTGGGATCGGGACGTAGGAAATTGGGGAGGGGGCTATGGCATGGTGAGCCTCCCCCTGTATGGTCCACCTTACGTTCAGGACCAGCGGCAGGCCCAGGCGATGAGCCAGCAGCACCCCACCACCCATGGCTGGGTCAGTTAGAACCAGGTCGTAATTGGCATCTCGAAAGCTCTGCATCAACTGGGCGTCCTCGAAAACGCCCTCAATCGTGGCGATCATGAGCTTGTTCAGCTCGTAGAATTGCTCCAACACTTCGTATTCCAACATCATACGGACCCAAATGGAGGCGCCTTGCAGTCGAAGGTTTAGCTGCCGGGTCACAAATGACCCAAAGACATCCTTGTCGAAACCGGCAGAGTTGATGGTGATGGTCCTGTAGTGAGGCGAGTCTGTCTTGATGTACCAGCTGTCCTGTGGTTGTAGGACTGTCACTTCATGGCCCCTGGAGTGCAGCTCCTCTATGATGACTTTCATGTTGATCCAGTGGCTTCCGTCCACGGGAAAGACCAGCACTTTCCCGCCGCGCACGCGTGGCACCGAGCAAAGCAGCCCAGCTAACACCACCAGTTCCAGCCAGTTCATGTCGGAAGGGAATTCTGATAGGAGACAAACAGACGTTAGGTTTCTCGCATCATCTGAATGAAAGTGTTTGCAATTCCTGGATTATGAGCTCCTGCCACAAAACACATCTTACTTTTCAAATGTCTAGAAGATAAAAAAAAAAAAACTTCTTTAACGAAATAATCACTTAATTTTCCACTTGATTCATTTTTAAGTATTTTACATAAAATGTCGAGACAAAAAGGGCACAGTAGTACTGACGCCGCACGGGTGAATTCAAAAAGTGACTGGGTGTGTGCACCCTAAAAAGTCCAACAACTATCTACTTACAGCTGAGAGGAGATGAATCGTATCAGAACCATCACGTGAAACACGGGGTCCCTGTTCTCTGTGGAGGGATTTTCTGTGTTCCCTCAACAAAGGCATTCCTGCTCTAGGATTTATGTAATTCCCACCACACCGTTCCCTACAGTTTGCTAAGGTTTCCTGATTGCACAACGGTGTTATGGGAGGAATTCCTGTGTGCAAACAGTATTGTTACTGCCGCGGCTAGATGTCCACTGGTGTTCAGCCCCGTTTCCCTGTACCTCCCCTTCTCACCGCTGTGTCCTCTTCCACACGCACACACACACACACACTAACACACACAAACACACACACACACACACACACACACACACACACACACACGCACACAGGCAGGAGGGTTTTTGGTAACACTTTAGTATGGGGAACATATACACCATTAATTAGGTGCGTATTAGCATGCAAATTAGCAACATATTGGCTCTTCATTGGTCTTTATTAAGCACTTATTAATGCCTTATTCTGCATGGCCTTATTATACAACCAGTAAGCCATTAACTATGAGTTTTCCCTCTATAACCTCAGAATTATTGCTTATTAGTAGTACCATCTCAATATGCTTTGCTTAGTATGGCCTTAATAAGGTGGTAGTACCACAAGAAGAGTTATTCTCCCTTACTAACACTTAATGAATATGCTCTGTTCTTACATAACAACACACAAAACTACAAGTGTTCATAGTGTTAAATTACTGTAAATTAAGTTTTTGTTACTTAGCATATGTTCCCCATACTAAAGTGACATCTTGATCATTACTAATTCACTAGTAATTAAGTTTTTTTACTTAGCATATGTTCCCCATACTAAAGTGACATCTTGATCATTACTAATTCACTAGTAATTAAGTTTTTTTACTTAGAATATGTTCCCCATACTAAAGTGTTACCGGGTTTTTTTTAATTATTATTATTATTTTCAAGGAAAACAAATCGAACTGAACAATTACATCTGAAAGACTCTTGATACTTTTTAACTTTTACCACCCCCCAAATCCCATTTACCCTGCTCCCCTCTATCCACCCCTACCCCGTCCCGCAAGCCCCGCGTCGGAGCAGAGCGAAGCCACATTACAGTGGCTTAAATATAAACACGAAAAGGAAAACAAAATAATTTTTTAAAAAAATTAAGTAATTAAAAGATAAATAAATAATGACATTATTCCTACATCTCATTTCTTCATTTGTTCGTATCTTGACTTGGTTTTATTCACCGCTTGGTGATTATATTCATGAATGTCCTTTTGTTTTGCAAAAAACTGTTTGTAACCTTGACTTTAGAAAAACAGTTTTACCGAACGGTTATAATAATAGTGATAAACGGAGAGACGATTTCGAGGATGATGCCGGGGGAAGCCGCCCCCCTGTTAAATAAAACAAAACAACAACCTTTTGTACGATTGCCATCCCCCTTTCCATCCCCATCTGGGGTGATGGTGCTATGTGATACTACGTCTTAATGAAGGGACGCCAGGAGGCATTAGAGATTTGCCCACCACGTGTTGTGGGACGTTGCAGTGTGTGAATGTTATGATGTAATGAATTCTCAACACACAACTATAACGAGGATAGAACTGCTAAAAGGATGCTGTTGTAATACCAACAAACTAAACCATATGACCAGACACGTGTTTTTTCGAGCCCTCAAATACCTTTTTTAGGGGGGGGGGGGTTCCCTCTTTTCCCCCCCAACTGTACCCGGCCAATTACCCCACTCTTCCGAGTCGTCCCGGTCGCTGCTCCACCCCCTCTGCTGATCCGGGGAGGGCTGCAGACTACCACATGCCTCCTCCCATACATGTGGAGTCACCAGCCGCTTCTTTTCACCTGACAGTGAGGAGTTTCACCGGGGGGACGTGAAGCGTGGGAGGGTCACGCTATTCCCCCTCCCACCCGAACAGGCGCCCCGACCGAGCACAGGAGGCGCTAGTGCAGCGATCAGGACACGTACCCACATCCGGCTCCCCACCCGCAGACACGGCCAGTTGTGTCAGTAGGGACGCCCGACCAAGCCGGAGGTAACACGGGGATTCGAACTGGCGATTCCCGTGTTGGTGGGCAACGGAATGGACCGCTATGCTACCTGGTGGCCCCCTCAAATACCTTCTGAAGGCACGATGAGAAACTCTTTCATGGTTAATGACTTTCACGACAGTTTGAAAAGGGACTGTAGTTTTTTTTCGAAGACCGCTGGAAAACCTTGTACAAATTGACCGCATTAGAAATATGGAAATAATTCCTGTGCCACGCCCGGTAGCTGCAGGTGTGTTGATTATCTGAAATGTGCATGCCTTTAACAAGTCCTGTGGTTCGATTTACAGACGTGGGATGTGAAGGTTAATGCCCTCCTAAGATCTTATCACTTAGTAACCGAGGGGTCATTCGGTCTGTGTCCCTGACCTGGAGAAGCACTCGAAAACAGACAAGATAAGATAAGGGTGGATGGATGGATGGATGGATACTGTAATCTGTTGTTCCGATAAGAAGTTTTAGAAGTTCATATTAAGGTGGATTTAGTCCCTTTTTGATGGTGCCACCCCCACTCCGACTAAAAATGTCTTCTGTGCAGCCATGCTCACTTCTCAAATTATTTCCACTCATTTTCATTTGAATGCCCTGTGTGGTGGCCCGGCGGCCTGTGCAGGGCGTCTCCCCGCCGGCCGCCCAGTGGCTGCTGGGATAGGCTCCAGCATCCCCGCCACCCTGAGAGCAGGATAAGCGCTTTGGATAATGGATGAAGAGGTTCTCCAGATGTGCACACACAGCTCTGCCACTGACTTCCGGACACAACTTCTGTATCAGCTCCTCAAATTCTGCAGTATGCTCTTGACGTATTCCAGGCCCTCCCTGCCTGGCGGGGATTATGTATTTGGTTGTGCGCACGTGTGTGTCCGCGGCTAATCTCGCAAACTACCGGACCTATCAGCCGAAACTTTTTTTGTGCAGTTATGAATGGATGATGACGAACCGGTCATGGTTGTGGTGATTAATAACCTCGCTCTTGCTATTGCCGCTTGCTGTCCTCGTTGACCCTCCAGCTCGCTCGACCAACACTGCTTTCCATCGCTGCCCGATCTGAGTCAACCGTGCACATGCGCGACTCACATCTACGGTTGACTCAGATCAGGCAGCGATAGTGTCAAGCCCGAAACATTGTGTATTCGGGTATGGGTCTTCCGAACCGTCCCGGTCGCCGCTCCACCCCCTCTACCAATCCGGGGAGGGCTGCAGACTACCACATGTCTCCTCCGATAACATGCGGAGTCGCCAGCCGCTTCTTGTCACCTGACAGTGAGGAGTTTCACCAGGGGGACGTAGCGCGCGGGAGGATCACGCTGTTCCCCCCACTTCCCCCTCCCCCTCGAGGAGGCGCTAGCGCAGCGACCAGGACACATACCCACATCCGGCTCCCCACCCGCAGAAACGGCCAATTGTGTCTGTAGGGAGGCCCGACCAAGCCGGAGGTAACACGGGGATTCGAACTGGCGAGCTCTGTGTTGGTAGGCAACGGAATAATAATGGTATTTTGTAAGCCAGGACATCCTTCACAGCTTATCTCAGCACAGGAGAACTGGAGGAACACTTGATAAACCAAAAATAACGCGCCTTATTCACCTCGCCGCTCACCGCCACGTGGACCGGCCGTAGTCTCCAGTGTTAAAACGCCATTATGGGAAGACAGGATTAATCACAGCCACGGCTGGAAATCACCTCAGTAGCTCCAGGAAAACATTTCCCACGGCTGAGCTGTGTTTTCTCACCCTTTTATGAATGAAAGTCAGTCAGCAGAGCAGCCATTCACCTTCATCTACTCATATATTTTCGTAATGTGTGTGTGTGTGTGGTGTTAGTTAGTGTAGATAGCGGGACCGAAAACTAAAGCACTTATGATCCTAATTCTTTTTGGAGGTGGTAGGTATTGTCTCAGAGAGTAAGGGAAAAATCCCAGAAAATTAAAATTATGCATAATTATGCAAAATATGCACTTTTCTAAAAATGGCTAAAAACCACTTTTCTCGGCATTTCAGATGATTCTGAGCATCTTTGATTTTTTTTCACCTATATATAAAAAAAAATTTCTGAGACTTAGAAATGTTTTGGCATTATGCAAAATAATATGCATTTTTACAAAAATGCACTTATGATCCCAATTTTTTTTGGAGGTGGTAGGTATTGTTCCAGAGAGGACCAGAAAAATAGCAGAAAATTAAAATAATTATAATAATTATGCAAAATATGCATTTTCTAAAAATGGCTAAAAACCACTTTTCTCGGCATTTTCAGATGATTCTGAGCATTTGGGGGGAGGGAGTTGGAGTGTGGGGGGGGTTTAGGGGCAGGGGGGAGGCGGTTAGCTGGCAGGATGAAGAGGAGGGAGATTTAGACGGGTGGATAACCAAACCGCTACATTGTAGCGGGGTCCTCTAGTTCATTTTATATCACGAAAACACGACCGTTAAACACATGCGAAGTCTTAATCAGGGCTTTGAAGTGATGATAACCTGATCTCTGTTATTTCATGTCAGACTCGGTCGCATTTGTGGGTCCACCTAGCAGGCTGCACATCCACAGACTGACAGGCCAAAAAAATGAGACAGATTTTTTTTAGCTTCAACGCTGCATATTAAAAACTTTTTTTTTATATTTCCTGTTTGATCGACTTGGGCGCTGTTGAAAAGCCTTTTTGTGGCAGGAAAAACGCTTGTTTTTCTCTTTGTGTGTGTGTATTTCCCTTTTCCTGGGAGCTGGAAAAAGGGGTTGGAACACCGGAGAGGGGTAGATACGTACACCTGGCAGAGATCTGCACTCTGCCGAGTGCACTCCTCCAGTTTTATTTATTTTTCTCAGTCCTCAATATTCGCTTTTGTCTCCCGTTACGAGTTGTCTTTACAGGCACATTGGACTCGGTCTGCGAGGTTTTTGTCTAATGACTGGTTTTATCATAAACCCATGTGGAAAATTCAGACTTGGTGTGCAAAGAAGGTCACTTAAGACCACGATGGTGATTTCTGAGGCGGATTTCACGTTTTCGGGGTGGAAGAGGTGTAATATACCATTTTAACGTTAGATTTCCTCAGTCACCTTTGTTTTGAGATCGTCGTTTGTTTTTTTTTTTTGTTTTTTTTATTAATTTTTCACGCCTGGAAGATTCAAAACGATCACTACATGAACTGTCTGATCACAAAAACCGGATTATTTGATTTTATTCTATTTAACTTTTATATTATTTAGTGTGGGAATGATTCTGTCTGGTGCAGTGGCAGCTGGTGCTAAAAAAATTTTTTTTTGGGGGGGGGGGCAATTTAGCTTGGCACAGCACACCTGACAGCTGCTTTAGTGTCCACACAGTCAAAGTTGTTAAGAAGGACCATGTAGCCTATAGATCTTATTAGGGTTCATAGACGGTGGATGATTGACAGTCGAGATGAGGCGTGGTGGCGAGTGTGAACATGATTGACAGCCACGAGAATTGTCCAATCACAGATCAAAAACATTAAAACAATACCAATTCCCTGCCAATAAAAGTGGGAGTATGGAAAACCTGAAGAAACCAATCAGACAGCAGCCTCAGGTCACCTGCTCGCCACAGGTTTGAGGGCTTACATAAGGTATGGTTTGGCCGGCGCCCCTCACCCAGGACGTATATATATTCAGACAGAAACCAACCAAACACCATGCGGAACCAGTATTTAATGCTGCTCACAGACTGAGCACACTTTTATTTCATCATTATTTGCATCATAGAACTAAATTATATCTAACATGTTTAAGTAGATTTTCATCTCTGGATATCTGAAGGGGGCGGCACCCCAGCGCCCTGTACTAGCCAGCCGCCGCTGGTCGGGTGCCTCATGATCATGATAAGCTGCACAATGTGGAATAGTTTCTCTTCTGCCTAAAGGGTTCAACAACACCCCTCCCTTCTGTGGGATTTGATAAAACCTTCATGTTTTTGATTTTTCAGAAATTCATTTCGCATACCCCACCATACCGTTAAATTGGGTGTCACGTGGTGCGTCGGTTTAATCGGATTCGACAAAGATCAATCTCACACACACACACACACACACACACACGACACAGAGATAGATGCTATCAATCCAACAGCACAACCGCAGTATTACAAACAGACTTTCCTTTTTGCTTCCAAATAACTTTAAACTATAGGAAGTTGAATAAAAGCCCTACCACTGCGAAGCAGGTTCTTTCAGCCTTCCTCTCCGTTGACTGGTCTCAGACAGTAATGGGCTGGATTGGGAACTCGAGAGGGAGCACATTCAGTAGTAACTTGACCAAAGTTCACGTGTTCTGGTGTTTAAGAGCTCAAGTTGGTTACACAAGGCAGGCAGGCAATATGACACTCTCCACTCCACCTTGTTGGAGACTCGGTCTAGGTTTAGAGATAGGAGATGAAGGATTCATATTAGGTAGAGGAATGTCAGGCGTCTGCATCTGGGTAGAATCTGTTGAGTTTGTACACGCAGGCAGTGTTATAGTACTCGAGTCCAGGACTTGGACTCGAGTCCGACTCGAGTCGGATTGAGCACTGATGACTCGGACGCGGACTTGGACTCGAGTATTGACTGCATTCGAACTCGGAAGTTGGAAATGAGGACTCGGACTTGTTAATTGATAACGACTGTTTTTTGTTAGTTTTCATGTTTGGCTATTGTGTCACAAAGTAAATAAACTCCATTTGTAACGGTGACAGCTGTGTCATTTTTGTTTAATGTAGACCTTTTTTATTTGTATGTCAGCTTTCTTACGGTGCCAGAGTGGAGCACTGGACCCATCTTGGAATTTGACTCAGACTCAACCTTGATGACTCGGACTTTGACTCAGGTAATGGGGACTCGACTCGGACTCTTCTTTGGGGACTTGGACTCGAACACTGGGGACTGGAGACTCGACTCGGACTCAAGGTTTAGTGACTCGACTACAACACTGCATGCAGGGAATTGCACTTGGTGTGAAGTTCACATCGGTCACACCAAACATGATCACATTGCATCTGTCCATCACAATTTTACAAGTGGTGTGAAAATAAAATGTAGAGCTCAAGAACAACACCAAAAAAATGTTGGATCTACTTCAAAATGTTATGTGGCTCCATGCGACTGTGTTTAGTAAATTCTGAATGCTGGAGCACAAATAAGTAAATCCGGTTGATTAGAAGTTACTGAACATAGCTGACCATAGTTTCAGTTTGTTTGTTTTTTTGAGTGTGTGTAAATTCAGACCAAAAAAAAACTGAGATAAAACAAAATTCTACTTTGTATAATTCACCATTGACTAGCAACCTGCACGTGTTACACGGACAAGAATGACGTGACGCTCACTCTGCCCCCACCCATTATCCAAACCGCTTATCCTGCTCTCAGGGTGGCGGGAATGCTGGAGCCTATCCCAGCAGTCATTGGGCGGCAGGCGGGGAGACACCCTGGACAGGCCGCCAGGCCATCACACTCTGGTGCAACACATTTAATTTTTGTTGGGAATCAGTTTCCACGCCTGATTCTGACTCAGCCCCAGCAAACATTTAGAGGTCTAATCGACGTCTTTTAAAGGTCATTTTTGAACGTCCAATTTTGGTCCGTGGTGGGTGCAGACTGTGAGTTTTTCTGACGTCTTTTTCTGACGTCTTCTGGACGTCCAATTCTGACATCCACAGGACCTCTATTCTATATAAGGGCTGATTCTAGTCCAAATGTGGTCATTTTGGACGTCTTTTCAACGTCAAATTTAAACTTATTTTAGACCACTTTTTAATACTGCTTAATCGGTGCATACGCCCCCATTTTCAGACAGTGGCCCATTTTCTGTCAATTAAAGGACCAGGTTGCCGTAAAAACAAGTAATTTCTAAAAATTCCCCAATTTTCTGAGCTTGGCAAAACAAAAAAGTAAGTCTCCGGCCCCTTCCTAAGATTTGTTATGATTTAAAAATGACAATTAAGCAAAATCTTTACAAATTCATAAATCACAGGAATCAGATAGAGACTTACTCCAATACCTTTTTGCTCGGGAATTTACGCGCAAAAACTAGTTGCCATTAATTTTTCCAAAACAGGAAGTACATTGAAAAAATTATACTTCCTGTTTTGGAAAAATGAATGGCGACTAGTTTTTGTGCATAATCTCCTGAGCAAAAGTCTCTTTGAAAAAGTCTTACTCATTCCTGTGATTTTTTTTTTTTATTTTTAAAAAATTTGCTTAATGGTCGTTTTTAAATCATCAATCATAGGAAGGGGCTAGAGACTTTTTGTTTTGCCAAGCTCAGAAAATTGAGGAATTTTTAGAAAGACTTGTTTTTACGCCAACCCGGTCCTTTAATTGCAGGACTACACAGGTTAATACTATTCCTAAGGTAGATTTCAAGATAATGTAACATTGTTCCTATTTTAAGTACAAATTGCATTAATTAACCCATTATACATATACAGTTTAAGACAGATCATCACACAATATTGCACAACCTCAAGTGTCTGTTGCTTTTATACAACAAGTCTACATGTTAATTTCACCAATATAGGCTAGGACAATCATGTTTTGTTATTCAGTGGCTCTGCCAAGACAAGGAGTTCCTCAACTGCACATTTTGCACCTTCCAATCAGTAAGGTAATACTGAAAAACAAAAACTGGACCAACTGGTCCTTCTGCCCAGAACTTTGCACACGATCTCTAAAATACAAAAATAAAGCCTCTGTGTGGGCGGGGCTTTCCCTTTGGTGGCGGCCACCTACCCCTGCCCACCCATGGCTACACGGCTACCCTACTGAGTGCCTGGTGTGTGTCCACCACCTCCCCGTCTCGCTGGAGCGTGCTTGAGATGGTCTGCGGCATGCTGCTTAATGATGCCCTCTGTGGCCTTAGGGTCATATTTCATGACTGCATCTGCATAGAAAAAGACAACATGCATTTAAACAACAAGTCTCCATATTTATGCAAAAAATACATTTCCTGTGCATCCACTACTGGTGTAATCGTTAGTTAGTTATCGTTTATTAAGGGGACGCCTTTGTAGAAAGCGACTTACAAAAATAGGTAGACAGAGTTGTGCACCTATACAGTCAAACTCCAAAAGGCTGAATGATTGAAAGTGTCCTTTTCTTTCAGGGGGAGGTCCCTTATCCACACCCATGGCCACACCCAGTATGGGTGTGGCCTCTGCCCATGGAAGTGTTCATGCGCATTAAAGACTTCCTCTACCCTGAAACAGCCATCCCCACTACGTTGTTATCATTTAGAATGAGATATTGATGATGTAGTAGGGATGGCTGTCTATCCATGCCCATCCCTACTTGATTGATTCAGACATCACTAAAAGCATACATTTGCATAGATAATTTTGTGTAAAGAGATTTGGATAGCATTACTTCCTCATTTTTGCACTTCTAAAGAGGGGTAGGGATGAAAAAACAATAACATTTCCTCTGCAGGAGATGAAATGTTTATCTGATTTGTATTTTCCAAGATGCTCCGAGGGCTACTCAAATGGCCCCTGGGGGCTACCTGGTGCCCGCGGGCACCATGTTGGTTATCCCTGATCTAAAAACAAATCTTCTCATCAAGAACATTGTGTCTACAACATAATAAGAATAATTAATTGCATTTATATAGCGCCTTTCTACCACAATGCTACTCAAAGCGCTTTACAATGGACCGTCCAGTAACCGATGTGTAGCACTCACCTGGGTGATGCCAACACAGCTAGTGTATAAATAGCTCACCACACATCAGCCCGGCCCATTTTGAGCAATCGAGGGGTTAGGTGCCTTGCCCAAGGACACTTCGACATGCGGACAGTCAGAGCCGAACCAGCTCTACCAACTGAGCCTCGAGCTTCCTGAATTTTCAAGACTGTCTCCAATCCTTGTACTAACCAGGCCCTACCCTGCTCAGCTTCCAAGATCTGACAAAGGTCCACAAAAGTGACTACTCCGATGTGTATTACAATCATTAGGACTTGATGAATTTACCCTTGTGATGCTTAAGTTAAAGGTTATTGTATGTTAAAACCTACGTGTCAAGATCTTTGTGAACACAGTCTTTTGTGTCTTTCCCGCCAAGACGGGAAAGTTGCAGCACCTGTTGGAATAAGTCCATGAAAACTTTGACCTAAAAAAAAGTGTGCAAGTGCACCTTATACTGTGTTATGCTGTTCATTAATTCCAGACTTCTGTAAAACTTACCAGGGTATTGAAAGCTTTGGCATCAGACAGGCGTTGTTCCTCTCTCTTGAAGGCTTCCATGTCCTCCATCCTCTCCACACGACTGGCTGAAGAGACCGGTTCAGCTCTTCCTATGAGTCTCACCTCATTGCGAATGTCTATCAACATGTTTAGCACTTTCTTCTGGTACACTGAAAGAAAGAAAAGTAACACTCTCAAAGCTTTTGTTGAAAACAAGGATGGGTTTGCCATACTTCCTAGAGGTATAATCCCGTGAAGCACGGTCTTATTGCTTAAGTAATTGAAATACCGGCTCAGTGGCCTAGTGGTTAGAGTGTCTGCCCCGAGTCCGGGGAGGCTGTGAGTTTAATTCCCGGCCGAGTCATACCAAATACTACTTAAAAATAGTACCCATAGCCTCCCTGCCTGACACTCAGCATCAAGGGTTGGTTTGGGGGTAAGTCCTTACGACATACTAGCGTCATGTCCAGGGGGTGTACTTGTACATCAAGCTGCCTCACGCTACGGAAACAGGAGATATGCTCCTGCCCTATGAGCCTAACGGCTTGAGAACCATTGGTTCAAGGCTACTTACTAAGTCATTGAAATAGCTCAGCACTTACCTACTGGTGGCAATGGGAATGTCCCTGCTGGCTTCTCAGTCACTGTCTCAACACCTGTAGTAAGAAAAAAGTTTTAAAAAAAAGTGTTTTAGATTGCATTAAAACTTCCAAAGACACAGAGGACCATACATTACACAAGAAATAATAAATCTGGTATATTGTAACAAATAGGGATGCACCGATACTAATTGTTGGCGAATTATAAAGACTGATTACTTAGGCACTCACCATGCCTGTCCCTGGATCGGTCAAGTCTGGACCTAGTCTCCCTTGATCCATGGCTGCGGCAGGATCTGTGATCATATCTCGAGCCACTGCTGGACCTTTGCCTGTCAAGTCTGGACCTCGTCTCCCTCGACCCATGACTGCGGCGGTTACCTGTGATCATGTCTCGAGCCACTGCTGGACCTTTCGCTGTACCTAGATTCATGGGTGGACCTGGACCGGTGCCGGTATATGACACTGGGCCTAGAGCCGCCACTGTGTCCAGAACTGATGCTGGCTCTGTCACTGGACCTAGAACATAAGTGACCATTTAATTATTGGACATAATACTACAATACCATGTCACACTGAAAAAGACTAACCCCTACTGGTCTTCGATGTTGACAATCATGCCTCCTCTGATACAAACATAGTTGCCCTGCCCTGCTGGCAGGTGCCCTAGGCCTGTCGGAAATCGCTAGGGCAGCGATAAGCCCTAGCCTCGGTACCACGCTCACCATTACAGTGTATGGAGAGCATGGAATTTTTGTGTATGAGCCTCTAGACAGCGGATATACAGATGACGTTATGGCTGTATTCCATGCAAACAGGTCAAAGCAGTTCCGTAGGCGGGCAGTGGCGCGAAGCGAACTAGCCATTGGCCGATTCAAAAACTCAGAACCCATCAGATCCCTGCCTCCGATTTCCGAAGACTCGCCACCTTTGCGGAAGACTAGTTGAAAGCGGGAACTGGGCCAGACGTGTCTTTACCCCGTCCACCCGTCACATGACACGTTTGGTACACAGACTAGCCTGGCCTAAGCCATCCTGACAGGACCGAATAATAGACTGTTACAGGTAAGTGACAAGGTAGTTATATTTCTGAGACCTTAGCTTTCACTGAGTTCAAAAATTAGGGGCTACCATTTCCTTGTCATTTCAAACATATACAGTGCCACACTCTCCCCTGCAAAATTAAATCTCTCCTGACATTTCTTTTACATTAGAAAGTGTCCAACATCCTTCACACACCTCTTCCTTCCAAGGCCTCTAAAAGATCTTAGTCCGTGTAACCTGAGTCTGGGTTACCTTACAGTCTCTCTGTACCAAGGACAGCTGGCCTAATGTGTCATAACTCAGTACAGCAGGCCGCTGTCCCAGTCTTTGTGGTTGTTGTCTTACCGGCTGTGGCAAGTCATTCTGTGAGTGAGGGGTGCCTGCTTTTAACTCACCACCCTTAGGTCTGTCTAGGCCTAGTTCAGGTGGCACATCCTCTTCGCTCTGTAGTGGCGCATCCTGTTCTGGGTGCTGGGACTCTGCTGAGGCTGGAAAGGCTCTGCTAGAGGATTCAGTCGCGTTTTCCCTCTGCTGTCTCTCCCTGCCGGATCTGAGATGCCACTGATAGGTACCATCGTAGTCGTCATCTGAGTTGCTGTCTGACTCTGGCTGCAGCAGTTGTTGATGTCGTGGTCCCGCCCTCTTCTTTGCAGGGCTCTGAGTCTCTCTGTGGCTGTGGAGTTGTGACTAACGGCTGATCGAGGGGTAGGTGATCACATGGCAGCAGATGGTTTCTGTGAACCTCTTTGTCCTTCCCTTTACCATTTTCTGGGCTGACCTGGTAGACCGGGCTGTCATCTCCGTTCCTCTCCTTCACCTTGTAGACCTGGTTCTCCCAATAAGACTGGATCTTTCCAGGCCCACCCCTGGGAGTGAGGTTTCGGATGAGGACTCAGTCACCTGTTTATAGATCTCTCCCCTGCACCTTTTTTGTCATAATGGGCTTTTCCACAAGCTGCCCCATTGTCAGCTGTCTTGGCTGTCCAGCTGTCCGAGACTGTTTCATGTATGCATGTGCATGAAGTGAAATGACAAAGTGTTCCTGATTCCTGACTGGTAAATTGAGAGCTTTGCCTTCCGGCTCAGCTCCCTCTTCACCACAACGGTCCGGTACAATGTCCGCATAAATGAAAACACAGAATGCAAATATGGAGTAGAATATATGAATGTAATAATGAATAATGATGTATTAACATCTGAATTAGTCAATTGAAATGTGGAAGTTAAGTGAACAATAGGTCTCTTTTGTGCAGAGATAAGGCAACAACTTTATAATAACTTTTCAAGGTTTAGAACGTTCAACATTTCAGCCAGCTCATTCTGTAACCTGTCATTTGACTTGGTGCATTAACTATGTGTGAACCTGAATCTGATCTCCTGTGACCTCTTTGTCTTCATCCTCAGCCTCACATCCCAGAAGCCCTTGTGGCAGCCAGGTGGCCAGTGTGGCTTCCTCACCCACAAACACGCTCCACAGACACCCAGATGACACACCCCGCCCCCATCCGCCGCCGATCCCGGAGCGGCTCCGACCAGACGCAGAGGGAGGCGGCTACACAGAGCTCCGAACTGCTCCTTCATCTGCAGGCTATGTGGAGAGGCTGTGCTCCGAGGACGGAAAGGGAGTCGACCAGCTGAGAGTGGAGAATGGGAGCGTGTACTGCTCCCCCGTGGTGGAGAACGTCTCTGCCTTCAGACCCAGCTGCTATCGCTCTCCATTGATGCCGGCAGAGAACAAACCGCTGGAGGTTTGCATCCTGAGGAGGGTGAAGGAGCTCCTGGCCGAGGTGGAGCCGAAAACAGCGGCGAAGCACATCACCAAGGCTGACTGCATGGTATCGTTTTCCTTATAGAGAAAGACCCATAACCTGGAACTTTCTGTATTTATAACATTTATAGTGATGTTAGCATAGCAGGATAAACACAGCTGCAGATAACATTAATAATGGGTCTATTGGATGAAGGTGTGTTAGAGCCAGCACCACCAATAGTCAATAGTACTGTTAATGCTGCTTCTTTGTCTGTCTGTCAATGTTGATAATCAAACAGAGTCATGATTGGTGTTATTTATCCATTTTAATGTGTTTATCCTGCTATGCTAACATCACAGAGTACAAAGACCAGCCTGCCATGTTTTTAACATTAACAACGTTTTTCAGCAAACCCATTAAAATGGTCTAGGGTTTAGTTGGTCTTTGAGAACCTGTGTAAGTTCTGGTATGGGTTCCTCTTTTTGTTTCCACTGTATTTCAATGGCTTGGGTACTCAAAAAGCAACAGTCACAGTGTCAACGTCATTTGGCGTGCAACGTTGCTGTGCACAGAAAACAACAGTGGTTCTCCAGCCGCTGGTTTGACACATGGTGGTTGTAGTGGGAGCATAGTGGTGATGGTGTGATGATGCATTACTTAACCAATCATGTTGGACAGCACTGTTAGCTCCGCCTCAATTGGCTGACTACCATGTCTGTTTTGCGGCAGGTTGCCAGGATCCTGGAGGTGGAGGTGGAGGTGCAGAGGAGGATGGGGGTGAGCTCTGGAATAGAACTGCTGACTCTTCCACATGGTCACCAGCTCCGATTGGACCTGATGGAGAGGTGAGGACTTGATGCCTAAGACGACATCACCATCACTCCCCCCCCCCCCCCCAAAAAAAACAGTCACGGTAGCACACATCAGAAGCAGATTTATTGGCCATGTAAGTTTGCACACACATGGAATTTGACCCTGGTTTCGTGGCTCTCAGTGTACTTAACATAGAATAACAACACGAGTCAAGTCAATTTTATTTGTATAGCCCAATAGTCCACATTCAGCGAACGCCAGGATGACTGTCAGAAGTGCCGGTCTGCATGGGCCAGCAGTTACAGAACACAAACAGAGCATGAGCGGGGTGGCTGGTGTCCTTTTTCCTCATTTGGCTTGTTTAATGAGGATGGAAAACATTATGCACCCTTTCATTTTTCCTGGCAAAGTCCTACCAGACACCAACCATTCACATCAATTACTACTAAAGTCTGCAGGATCTGG
This sequence comes from Lampris incognitus, assembly GCF_029633865.1. NCBI lineage: Eukaryota > Metazoa > Chordata > Actinopteri > Lampriformes > Lampridae > Lampris > Lampris incognitus. The sequence goes on from NC_079211.1 coordinate 146,924,402, forward strand.
AGTGGATCAGTTATTGTCTTAAATACACCTTTGATAGAAAGTACAACATTTGTTAGCGTGTACATTTTCAGGATAGCTGTAGCCACGAATCCCAAGCATAGACTGGATGGTAAATCAAGAAATCCAATTTCACAGCACACATGTAGGTTATGCATGGATATACAATAAAACCCTTACTAAACTACTGCTAAAAATCTCTCCCTTTCTCCTGACAGGTTTCACACCATGTCCATCATGCTAGCTGTGGACGTGTTGGGGTGCACAGGAACCACCGAGGAGCGCGCCGGCCTGTTGCACAAAATCATTCAGATAGCCGCTGAGCTGAAGAGCAACCTGGGGAACATGTTCGGATTCGCGGCCATCATGAGAGCTTTGGAGCTGCCACAGGTGAACACTGATTAGTACCAATAAAAACCAGTTAGCACCAGTTAAGTGAACAAAATCCCGCTGATCAGTCGTGGAGGTCATTCATCTGCGCGTCCATGTAAGAGCTCTGTTTTACTTTTTCCACTTATTTCTATTTTTGGACGACACAAACATTTGTGCTAATTTCCAATTGAACTTCATATGAAATGACGGTTCTTACTGCTGCTTAAATCCACTCTCCACACACAAAGAAAAACGTTTGTGTTTTTGATGAATTTCATATAAACCTTAATAGAAGCTCTTTACTGGGCCAGGTGGTGTGGCGGTCTATTCATTGCCTAGCAACACGGGGATTGCCGGTTCGAATCCCCGCGTTACCTCCAGCTCGGTCGGGCGTCCCAATGGGAAGCCAGATGTGGGTATGTGTCCTGGTTGTTGCACTAGCGCCTCCTCTGGTCAGTCGGGATGCCTGTTCGGGGGGGGGGGGTAGCGTGATCCTCCCACGCGCTACGTCCCCCTGGTGAAACTCCTCACTGTCAGGTGAAAAGAAGCGGCTGGTGACTCCACATGTATCGGGGGAGGCATGTGGTCGTCTGCAGCCCTCCCCGGATCAGCAGAGGGGGTGGAGCAGCGACTGGGACGGCTCGGAAGAGTGGGGTAATTGGTCAAGTACAGCTGGGGAGAGCCCCCTTCCCCCAAAAAGAACCTCTTTACTGGAAATACAGATTTTTGAAATTGTAATTGTAGGTGCTGATATGCAAAACTGCAAAATTAAAAGTACTACCACTACAAAGTCCCTGCTTGTCCCTCGTTATGTGTACTTGTAGTACGGCCTGACAGGTGCCGCTTTACTGCGGTACAGATATTACAGGTACCATGATACTTTGACCGTACGGCACCTTGAACACCTTAACTCTTGTACCTGCTGCATGGCTCCACAACTGTTATGACCTCTGACTAGTGTAACGATAACATGCCCCCTGCTGCTATCTTGTGATAATTAGTAGATAATGGTTAGTAATTAAATGGGATAGTCATGAGTCCTTGTAAAGGAAACTATTCATTTCTGTTGACCCAAGGAAACGGCAGGCAGTGAGAGAAGTCCTTTGTTATTGTGTTCATGGTTTGTTGTTGCTGACTTACGTCTCTCTCTCTCCCTTTCTCTCTCTCCCTCTCTTTCTCGCTCCCTCTCTCTCATGCTGTCTCTCCCTCTCTTGCTCCCTGTCTCTCTCTCTCTCTCTCTCTCTCTCTCTCCTGTCGCTTTCTCCCTCTCTCTCTTGTTTTCTCTCGCTCTCTATCTCTCTCTCTCACTCTCTCTCCCTCTCACTCTGTCTCTCATCCAGGTGACCCGTTTAGAGCAGACGTGGATGGCATTACGTCAGCGGCACACAGAGGGCGCTATTCTCTATGAGAAAACTCTGAAGCCTTTTATGAAGCGCTTGAATGACGGGAGAGGTAAAACCATCATCCTTCAGCAATCCACAACATTAACGACTACATGCTCGTCTGTGGGCCCTCTCTCTCTCTCTCTCTCTCTCTCTCTGTCTTTCTCACAAGTTCAAAATGGCTTTTTTGACATGGGAAACATACGTTTACATTGCCAAAGTAAAGGTGAAACTACCATATATGCAGGTAATGCAGCTGCGTTGGGGCCCGCAACAGCTAAGGGCCCGCACGCACGGACCCCTCTTTATCTCGCCACTGTGGTATCAAAGATCTCGAGCACCGTGTCTGCTGTATACGATACGTTCAAAAATGTAAGAAATGTGCCCGTACGTAATTATGGACATGCGTACTACTTCGTACTACCCTGTAGAATAGATGACTTGCCACAGCGGAAAGCCCGAACAGTGGGCCTAAATTGTAAGTAGAGCTTTCAAAGCATTACACGAGAGGGTGTGCTTTACCATCGTTATTGGCACAACAGTGATGCCGTCAGGACTGAGGCGCTCACACCAACTTCTGTAAGCATCACTGAAGGTTTGTCTTCATGCATGCTCCATAATCCAGGTCAGGAAATCACACAACGCGTTTCCATGCACAGTTAAGCCGAGCTACGGTTACAGCTCGATTAGGCCATGTAACTGGACTACTGCCGTTGTCCCAGTATGCAAGAACCGGGGGAGAATCGATTTATTGGCAGAAGTACGTCCGACCCCGGTACGGCAGGTGGCGATATGCCCCCTTTCAGCTGGTTGCTATTGGATGAAAGACCGCCGTGGGAACTATGGATCATGCGCAGGACGCCTAGGCCAGTTCAGGGCCGACTGAAGTAAATCGATCCCCATCTGCATTATCTAGGTACTTCGAGAAATTCGATTTAGTACGATTTCAGTTGGACCAACACGTTTACATGTGTTTTAAAAGTCCAGTTTTAGTCGGACTCTCACAATAAATCGACTTTTTCTGACATCCTGTAAAGAGTCAGAAAGTTGAATCAGTTCATCTGGACACAATATTTACTGAGAGAAACTTTTGTATTCTTAGAGTACATCCGTCACCACCTCACAATGCTGTGATTGCAACCATTCCCCGCTCCTCTGTGAATAGTACACGTGGCCATTGTAACGCTAGTTAATGGTCACGCCATATTTGCATATGAAACCGATCGTTGGTTTTGGTCGTTATGCAACTGTATTGTTTATACCGGTGGGGATACCTGCAGCCACTGTATTGTTTATAAGGGTGGGGATACCTGCAGCCACTGTATTGTTTATACCGGTGGGGATACCTGCAGCCACAGTATTGTTTATAAGGGTGGAGATACCTGCAGTCACTGTATTGTTTATAAGGGTGGGGTACCTGCAGTCACTGTATTGTTTATAAGGGTGGGGACACCTGCAGCCACTGTATTGTTTATAAGGGTGGAGATAACTGCAGTCACTGTATTGTTTATAAGGGTGGGGTACCTGCAGTCACTGTATTGTTTATAAGGGTGGAGACACCTGCAGTCACTGTATTGTTTATAAGGGTGGAGACACCTGCAGTCACTGTATTGTTTATAAGGGTGGGGTACCTGCAGTCACTGTATTGTTTATAAGGGTGGGGACACCTGCAGTCACTGTATTGTTTATAAGGGTGGGGATACCTGCAGTCACTGTATTGTTTATAAGGGTGGGGACACCTGCAGTCACTGTATTGTTTATAAGGGTGGGGACACCTGCAGTCACTGTATTGTTTATAAGGGTGGGGTACCTGCAGTCACTGTATTGTTTATAAGGGTGGGGTACCTGCAGTCACTGTATTGTTTATAAGAGTGGGGACACCTGCAGCCACTGTATTGTTTATAAGGGTGGGGTACCTGCAGTCACTGTATTGTTTATAAGGGTGGGGACACCTGCAGTCACTGTATTGTTTATAAGGGTGGGGACACCTGCAGTCACTGTATTGTTTATAAGGGTGGGGATACCTGCAGTCACTGTATTGTTTATAAGGGTGGGGATACCTGCAGTCACTGTATTGTTTATAAGGGTGGGGACACCTGCAGTCACTGTATTGTTTATAAGGGTGGGAAAACCTGCAGTCACTGTATTGTTTATAAGGGTGGGAAAACCTGCAGTCACTGTATTGTTTATAAGGGTGGGGACACCTGCAGTCAATTGAGACTGAAGAGGTCAATTAGATGATGATGAAACGTCTGTCTCAACAGACGTTGTGTCCACATGAACTGATTCAACCTTCTATGATTTTCTTACCTGGATTATTGAGCATGCATCAAGACACTTTGACTCATTTCGGCAAGGATTGCCTTAAACTTGTACATGAGTATGAGCGAGCGGCGCGTAAAATGGCAGCCTACGGGGTGTCCGGGTAATGTAGCGGTCTGTTCTGTTGCCTACCAACACGGGGATCGCCGGTCCGAATCCCCGTGTTACCTCCGGCTTAATTTGCCGTGTCTCCGGGTGGGAAGCCGGATGTGGGTATGTGTCCTGGTCGCTGCACTAGCGCCTCCTCTGGTCGGTTGGGGGCGCCTGTTCAGGGGGGAGGGGGAACTGGAGGGAATAGTGTGATGCCCCCATGTGTTATGTCCCCCTGGTGAAACTCCTCACTAATAGGTGAAAAGAAGCGGCTGGTGACTCCACATGTATCAGAGGAGGCATGTGGTAGTCTGCAGCCCTCCCCGGATCGGCAGAGGGGGTGGAGCAGCGACCGGGATGGCTTGGAAAATAGGGTAATTGGCCAAGTACAATTGAGGAGTAAAAGGGGGAAAAAAGATGGTAGACTACAGGAACCACCTGAGATTCAACCTCAGATGCAGACAGACACGTAACAGCCTGCAAAAGAACTCTTCGGTCAAGGGCCGCCGAGCTAACCGGATTCTCCAGAAGGCACAGAGCCAGCTCAAACAAAGTTGAATCATTTAATCTCGACACAACCTTTATTGACCTATCTAAGTGACCTCTTAGATATCTGAGTGACAAAACGTATCTGTCAATAAAGGTTGTGTCCAGATGAACTGATTCAACTTTCTTTGACGGAAGTTTTCCTTGCACTTCTTTGATTCACTACTGATAAGGCGTTATGTTACACGGGGTTGTGACGGCAGGCCAGCGTCTGCTTTGACCCTCTTGCATTGGGGCCTGGCCCTGACTCATGATGCTGCTGTGCCAAAGCAAGTGGGAAATTTAAAATAAATATATATATATATATATATATATATATATATATATATATATATATAATAAGTAGAGATCTACTAGAATGAATAAATTTGTAAACAGAATGTGTCACATTAGAACATTGTAGTCAACTAGATAAAAATAGGTAAATTTAACTTGAAATAGATTCAGAAGAATTGTGATTTTGCTCTCATCATGTGTGATGCCTCTCTGAGCAACACTTGGTTCAGCCAACTGACCCAGGTGTCAATGTATTTATCAGTGGCGGCTGGTGCTAAAAAAGTTTGGGGGGAGGGGCGCAATTTAGCTTGGCGCAGCACACCTGACAGCTGCTTTAATGTCCTCACAGTCCCAGTTATTAAGAAGGACAATGTAGCCTATAGATTTTATCAGGGGTCGTAGACGGTAGATGATTGACAGTCGAGACGAGGCGTCGTGGTGGGCGTGAACATGATTGACAGCCACGAGAATTGTCCAATCACATTAGATCACAAAACATTAAAGCAATACCAATTCGCTGCCAATAAAAGTGGGGGTGTCTGGGGCAGCACAGAACTGCGCCCCCTGGAAAATCTGAAGAAACCAGTCAGACAGCAGCCTCAGGTCGCCTGCTCGCCACAAGTTTGAGGGCTGCATAAGGTATCGTTTGGCCGGCGCCACTCACCCAGGAAGTATATGTATTCAGACAGACATCAACCAAACACCATTTGAACCAATATTTAATGCTGCTGACAGGCGCTCACAGACTGAACACACTTTTATTTCATCATTATTATACAACTAAATTATATTTAACATGTTTAAGTAGATTCTCGTCTCTTAATATTTGAAGGGGCGGCGCCCCAGCGCCCTGTACTGGCCAGCCACCACAGGTGGGGTCGGAGCCGTGACCGGGATGGCTCGGAAAATAGGGTAATTAGCCAAGTACAACTGGGGAGAAAAGGGGGGGGGGGTAAAAATCCACAAAAAAAAAAAGAAAAAGATGGCAGACTACAGGAACCACCTGAGCTTCGACCTCAGATGCAGACAGAGCCGGATTACACCTAAGAGCCTGCAAATGAAATCTTCGGTCAAGGGCCGCCGAGCTAACCGGATCCCCCAGAAGGCACAGAGCCAGCTCAAACAAAGTTTAAACAGTTCATCTGGACACAACCTTTATTGACAGATACGTTTTGTCACTCATCTAAATTACCTCTTCAGTCTCAACTGACTGAAGAGGTAACTTAGATGAGGGACCTCTACTAGAATGAATACATTTGTAAACAGGATGTGTCACATTAGAACACTGTAGTCCACTAGATAAAAATAGGTAAATTTAACTTGAAAATACAATCAGATGAATTGTGATTTTGCTCTCTCTCTCTCTCTCTCTCTCTCTCTCCACCTCCCTCTTTCACATCATGTGTGATGCCCCTCTGAGCAACACTTACTTGGTTACGCCAGTTGGCCCAGGTGTCAATGTATTTATTCTTCGGCCGGCATGGTGTGCCAACGGTTAACGCTGTTGCCTCACAGCAAGAAGGTCTCGGGTTCGAACCCCAGGCCGTCCCGGGTCCTTTCTGTGTGGAGTTTGCATGTTCTCCCCGTGTCTGCGTGGGTTTCCTGCGGGTGCTCTGGTTTCCTCCCACATTCGGAAAGACATGCATGTTAGGGTTAATACTCCTGCCTGTGCCCCTGAGCAAGGCAATGGAAAGAACTGGAGGTGGTCCCCGGGCGCTGCAGCTGCCCACGGCTCCTATACAAGAGGATGGGTTAAATGCAGTGTAACCTGTACAGTGACAAATAAAGTGTCTTTCTTTCTTTCTGTTTCTTTGTCTCTGTCTCTTTTTCCATCCCCCTTGCTTTCTGTTTTTATCCCTCTCCCCCCGTCTTCCCACTTTGCTCCCTCTGTCTTTCTGTCTCTCTCTCCTTCTCTAATCCCTCTTTTGTCTGTCTCGCTTTCTGTCTTCTGTTTCTCTCTCGCTGTCTGTCTCAATGTCTGTCTCTCTTGTTTCTCTCTCTCTCAGAAAGCTGTCCTCTATCCAACACGTCCTTCCCCCACATGGTTCCCCTCCTGACGCTGTTGGAAAAGAGCGTGGCCCTGGGGGACGGGGCGGAGCCTTGGGAGACGGTGGAGGCGGGCGTCGACGTGGTCATGTGCCACCTAGCGGCGGCACGGACCATGGCCCAGCTGGGCGGCATCTATCGCGCCAATGCTGAAACCAAACTACAGGGTGAGGAAGACCCGGACGGACACCCGGTCTGTCGGGTTGTCCATCAGACATTACCTAAACCACGCCAGTCGCTAAATGTTAGCTGCTAGTCGTTAGTTTTTGAGTTGCCAATACCATATCCTGCCAGTTGTTGCTGTGCTACTGTTACAAGTTGCTAAAGAAGTAGACACTACTAGCTGCTAGCTCAGTTCTGATTAAATAGATTTTAGTCACAATTTTTCAGTTTTTTTTTTTTATACTGGTAGTATTTTGTGGCACAGTGGTTTGCGCAGTTGCCTCACAGCAAGAAGGTCCTGGGTTCGAGCCCCGGGGTAGTCCAACCTTGGGGGTCGTCCCGGGTCGTCAGGAAGTAGATCAGCCATGTCATCCACCATTGATCATATTGGACATTTCACGTCATAACTTTTAATGTTCACTTTCGTTTTCACTTCCAAATTCATGGTCTAGGTAATTGCGTTAAATTGGATTGAGGCAGCACGATGGTGCAGTGGTTAGCGCAGTCGTCTCACAGCAAGAAGGTCCTGGGTTCGCAGTCGTCTCACAGCGAGAAGGTCCTGGGTTCGAGCCTCGGGGTAGTCCAACCTTGGGGGTCGTCCCGGGTCGTCCTCTGTGTGGAGTTTGCATGTTCTCCCCGTGTCCGCGTGGGTTTCCTCCGGAGGCTCCGGTTTCCTCCCACAGTCCAAAGACATGTAGGTCAGGTGACTCAGCCGTACTAAACTGCCCCTAGGTGTGTGTGTGTGTGGGGGGGGGGGTCCTGTGTGATGGCCTGGCGGCCTCTCCCCGGTGTCTCCCCGCCTGCCCGCCCAATGACTGCTGAGGCTGCAGCATCCCCGCCACCCTGAGAGCAGGATAAGCAGTTTGGATAATGGATGGATGGATGGATGGACTGATTGAAACATTACTGATGACCATGTTCAGTTGTCCCATAAGACACTGTTGTAAAGCTGAGTCCAGCAATGGTCCAATGTCAAAAACTCTATAAAATGAAGCCAGTGAGTAAGATGATACCACAATTGATGTGCATAATGGCAAGAACTACAAAAATAAAACACAGGCTGTAAAAAAAAAAAAAGGAATTAACCTTTAAAGTTGTGACCTTCCAGGTTTCGAGGAACGGGCTGAGGTTCTGGAGCTGTTTCTGACGGACTTCCAGATGCGTCTGCTTTGGGGCAGTCGTGGAGCGGAGCAGGACCAGACTCAGCGCTACGCCAAGTTTGACCAGGTGTTGACCGCCTTGTCCAACAAGCTGGAGCCGCCCAGCCCGCCATGATGATCCGTGGCATTCAGCTCTACATCTCTCTCTTCACCTTCACCATCCAACAACCGCAATTTACTGCTGCTGGACACTAAGCTAGATGTCTGCGCAGGACTAATTTTTAAATTCCGGTCTTGCCCACTGTTTTCTATTGAAATCCACCCTGGACAAATTAACAAAAAGGAGCTAGGACTAAAAAGGAGCTAAAAACAGCTAGATGTAGCGATTGTGGATTTTGGTAATCCAGGCAAATGCAAATACAGTCATAGTTAGCGGTCAGCAATAAGACGAACCGGTGTGTGGATTAGATATGGACCGGGTTTACTGGAGGAGAGGGCATTTATAATAGATCATATGAAGGACGATACCCAATGTTCATACATCAGATTTAGATTTTCATCCAGCGATCAAGATGCTGACCTCCTGCTCCCGCCAGCTTTCAAGTAAAGATGCCCCGTGACCGCAGCGTTCGTACCGAGTCCTGCAGGGACCCCGATCCCGTTGTCGCTCTCCCCATTCCGGCTCTGATGGTGCCTTGCTCGAAGGAGCCTCAACAGCAGTTGTTATCATCTTCTGTTCGGATTGTTCTCGGCACAGATTCGGTTTGCTATTTGAAACAGCAGTCCGTCTTGTGTCAGGCTGATCAAAGGTTCCTACATCCTCATCACAGTTTCACAATCCACTTCCTGTTTATAGAACAGGTAGTAAACCGCTTTCTAAACTTTTAGAGCTGAAAGTATAGCGTGGTAGAATCCGTTGTCCTCGTGATAAATTCAGCAACAAACAAAATGCACCATCACACAGCTGCTCTGAGGAAGAAACTCCACGTCTTCTCTCACATCCACATGACCCATCTACCCCCTCTGGGTTGCTCAAGCTTTATCCGCCTTATTCCTGGCCCCCGCGTTACCTTGTGTGAATTATGGGCGCGACTTCCGGCGCCTCCCGTCACTGGACCGGAACCGGCGTTTTTCCATGGTACGCTAAACGTCTTCCTTCGAGCGATTTGTGTTCGTTCCTGATCTAGCCAGCCACATTAGCTCATGACGTGGGAACGCAAACCCACGGAGCTCGAACGGGGTGAAAAAGAACAACTTTGCTGCCATGGAGACGATGCGAAGAAGCGACCTCGTGTCACGTGCGGTAGCATTTTTAGCTGTTTTGTTGAGTCCGTTGCCTGTGATGGGAAGCGGACGAGCAATTTAAAAAGCTCGGAGGCGTACCGATATCTACTCAGCAGTAAAGTCGGCCAGGTGTCATTTAAGGGTTTTATTGAAGGATTTGGGGAATCAAAGACGGCGAGACCCATGTGACGTTGGCAGCACATGGGTGTCCAGCGTGTTACGGCAACAGCATGTGAGGCGAGCTGAAAGACCACACATCGACATTGGTCAACCAAACACCTTCGGCCTAACCCACACCTCCATCACTGTCCTCTACATCTACACCCCTTTATACGTGGACATCTCCATCACTGTCCTCTATATCTGCACCCCTTTATACATGGACATCTCCATCACCGTCCTCTATATCTGCACCCCTTTATACGTGGACAGCTCCATCACTGTCCTCTACATCTGCACCCCTTTATACATGGACAGCTCCATCACTGTCCTCTATATCTGCACCCCTTTATACGTGGACATCTCCATCACCGTCCTCTATATCTGCACCCCTTTATACGTGGACAGCTCCATCACTGTCCTCTACATCTACACCCCTTTATACATGGACAGCTCCATCAGTCTTCTACAGCTACACCCCTTTATATCCTTTATACATAGACACCTCCATTACTGTCCTCTACATCTACACCCCTTTATGGACACCTCCATCACTGTCCTCCTCATCTACACCCCTTTATACATGGACATCTCCATCACTGTCCTCTACATCTACACCCCTTTATATCCTTTATACATGGACACCTCCATTACTGTCCTCTACATCTACACCCCTTTATATATGGACATCTCTATCAGTCTTCTACATCTACACCCCTTAATATCCTTTATACATGGACACCTCCATCACTGTCCTTTACATCTACACCCCTTTATGGACACCTCCATCACTGTCCTCCTCATCTACACCCCTTTATACGTGGACATCTCCATCACTGTCCTCTACATCTACACCCCTTTATACATGGACAGCTCCATCAGTCTTCTACAGCTACACCCCTTTATATCCTTTATACATAGACACCTCCATTACTGTCCTCTACATCTACACCCCTTTATGGACACCTCCATCACTGTCCTCCTCATCTACACCCCTTTATACATGGACATCTCCATCACTGTCCTCTACATCTACACCCCTTTATATCCTTTTTTTTTTTTTCTAAATTTATTTCTGATTTTTCCCTTTTTTCTCCCAATTTAGTGGCCAATTGATCCCTATTTTAATTTAAACACCCACCCTCGTATTGCATGCGTTCGCCAACTGCATCTCTCCGGCCGGCAGTCTCGAAGGAAAGCGCCTCCCCACTTTCGTGACAAGGCGAATCCAAGCCGAACCACTGTTTTTCCGACACACACAGAGACGCATTCACGTGACGAACACAAGCCGACTCCGCCCCCCTCCCGAAGACAGCGTTGCCAATGATTGCCGCTTCATCGAGTCCGGCCATAGTCGGATCTGACGAGACCGGGGCGCGAACCCCAGTCCCCAGTGGGCAACTGCATCGACACCAAGCCGACGCTTAGACCGCTACGCCACCGCGGACCCACCCCTTTATATCCTTTATACATGGACACCTCCATTACTGTCCTCTACATCTACACCCCTTTATATATGGACATCTCTATCAGTCTTCTACATCTACACCCCTTAATATCCTTTATACATGGACACCTCCATCACTGTCCTCTACATCTACACCCCTTTATGGACACCTCCATCACTGTCCTCCTCATCTACACCCCTTTATACATGGACATCTCCATCACTGTCCTCTACATCTGCACCCCTTTATACATGGACAGCTCCATCAGTCTTCTACATCTACACCCCTTAATATCCTTTATACATGGACAGCTCCATCACTGTCCTCTACATCTACACCCCTTTATGGACACCTCCATTACTGTCTTCTACATCTACATTCCTTTATATATGGACACCTCCATCACTGTTCTCTACATCTACACCCCTTTATATCTTTTATGCATGGACACCTCCATCACTGTCCTCTACATCTACACCCCTTAATATCCTTTATACATGGACACTTCCATCACTGTCCTCTACATCTACACCCCTTTATATATGGACACCTCCATCACTGTCCTCCACATCTACACCCCTTTATATCTTTTATATATGGACACCTCCATCACTGTCCTCCACATCTACACCCCTTTATATCTTTTATACATGGACACCTCCATCACTGTCCTCTACATCTACACCCCTTTATATCTTTTATATATGAATACCTCCATCACTGTCCTCTACATCTACACCCCTTTATATATGGACACCTCCATCACTGTCCTCCACATCTACACCCCTTTATATCTTTTATATATGGACACCTCCATCACTGTCCTCCACATCTACACCCCTTTATATCTTTTATACATGGACACCTCCATCACTGTCCTCTACATCTACACCCCTTTATATCTTTTATATATGAATACCTCCATCACTGTCCTCTACATCTACACCCCTTTATATATGGACACCTCCATCACTGTCCTCTACATCTACACCCCTTTATATATGGACACCTCCATCACTGTCCTCTACATCTACACCCCTTTATATCCTTTATACATGGACACCTCCATCACTGTCCTCTACATCTACACCCCTTCATCCATGGATACCTCCATCACTGTGTCCTCTACATCTACACCCCTTAATATCCTTTATACATGGACACCTCCATCACTGTCCTCTACATCTACACCTTCATCCATGGACACCTCCATCACTGTCCTCTACATTTGCACCCCTTTATATCCTTCATACATGGACACCTCCATCACTGTCCCCTACATCTACACCCCTTTATATCCTTCATATGTAAGGAGACACGGGCCGGAAGACGGGAAGAAAATAAGTGATTACTTACTCTTTAAGAAAGAAGTGCTTGTCAAAGTCTAGTATATGTACCATTTGGGTTTCCATTGGAGGTCTGAGCGGACTCGGTTCTGTTTGTGGAGCGACAGCAGTGTACAGAAACCAGCAAGTTACCCCCCCCCCCCAATACTGTGGACCAGCACCAAACATGTCTCCACAGACTCATACTGAACTGAACCACTTCATGATAAAAACACATACTGGCAAGAGAGTGAAGCCTGAATGAAGTGACATGGTAGGCTTTGTCAGCCTGATAAAACTGACTGATATCAGGCTGTGCCACACAGACCAGTATGATGTTGCTTGTTTTTTCCAGTGTAAATACATGAATCTTTTTTTTTATGTTTGCACGAAGGCTGGGCCTTCACTTGTGAGATCAAACCGGATACTGCTAATTAAACTTTCTAATGTCGCTAAATGTAAAACTGTAAGTCCTGTATGAGAACCTTCATGTCAGAAGTGTTGTCAGCTCTTTAGCTCACATGATTTTAACTGAATAGCATTCTTCAGTGGAATGTATATAGCCTGTCAGTATTCTCACCATTTGTACGTGTAAATAGCTTGGATTTTACTGTTACATGGGAGTCAGGATTACTGGCACCATCATGATGGTTATCAAGTTAGGACAGCTGTTCTCAATCAGGTTCTCAGGTTGATGTTGATGTGGATTTCCTCTCAATAGTGTTAATGCAGGATGTGAGGGTTTTTTTTAGAGTTCTTAAAAACTGGACAGGTTTTGACAGGTTTTGGCTCTCCTGTCCAGCTTGTTGTGAAAGTACGGACAACGATGAGCCTGTCATGATGTGGACGCCACAGTCAAGTTTGAATTTTAGATTGACTGAAAAAGAAGTATTGACCAAAACAAACGCTTACGAACACACCCTAAAACACAAATAAGAAATGTCTGCATCACCTCACATTATAGTTTGAACTCATAGAAATCTATAAGATATAATTGTGTCCATACTAAAAATGTAAACCGACATCTTTATACCATTTCCAAATCACTGTATTGCAGAAATTCAATATGACCTGGTTTATACCAATGGGACGCTTAATAATCCTAACATACCTGTGATGTCATATGTGCTCCATTAAAGCGACCATGTGAATCTGGGAAAAGACGTACTTTTTTCACACAAATCAGACAGACAGACAGACAGGCAGGCAGATAAGATAGATAGATAGTCTTCAGACAGAGCAGCGACCAGGACGGCGCAGAGAGTGGTGGGATTGGTCAAGTACAACTGGAAGAAACTTGCTGTATTGTTGTGAATGAAATCCTGTAACAAAAGTAAAGAATGAGCGCATGTTTACCTCTTTCCCCCAACAGAATGTTTGCACAATTGATGACACTGTGGACCTGTTTACATGATGCTGGACCCTTCGACCAGCCTCTTCCATTGTAAGACCATGGTTTATAAAACGGTCCACAGTTGTGGCTCTGATTACATCAGGGACTCCTATTGTTTGCCTTCCTCTTCCCCTAACACCGCCACCTCCACGCATTCTTCACATTCCTCTCCCACGAGCACGTCGCTGCTGTTCAAGGTTGTAATGATCCTCCACGTTCAAAAGTGGCAATGATGGTGCTTTGGGCAAGCTCCATATATGTAGATCTTCCAAACTTGATTGGTAAGATCGTGATTCCTATTTCATTACTGTGTCACCTGGCAGGTAACTTTCCAATTTAGCAGACACCACATTCCTTGTCATAGATATTCATGGAATATATGCGTATGTCCGGCAGATATTCCAGTTGAATGGGTCGTTTTGCACACGATGGCTCAGAGCTGTGAAGTGACATTTTCACTGAGAATCACCTCATTAGCATTGATCAGCAAGCACACACGTGCACGTATTGTGCAAACTGTACACCAGGGGTCCCCAATTACTTTTCACAGCGGGCCACTTTTAGGGCCACTTTTAAAACCACGGGCCACTCAACCTCCAGCAGCATGTTGTTCGTTAGTTTGTTTTTGGTGTCGATACGTTGCAGGTATTATAATTTAAACAGAGATTTTTCATCTATTTTTCGATATATTACTAGTCTTACTTTTACTTATAAATTAATTTTTTTTTTTTTTGGGTAGGGAAATAAAAATTCTTCCTTCTGGCATTTCTCCAAAAATTCTCGCGGACCATAAATCAACCCGTCACGGGCCGGACGTGGCCCGCGGGCCGCCTATTGGGGACCCCTGCTGTACGCAATCACACCAGCTCTTTTGCACACATGTGCCACAACGTGCAAAATTAGTAAGAAATTCAAATCCGGCGTGAACGAGAAACTAATTGTCCCGAGATTTGAACTTATTGTTTTGAGAGAAAATAAATCTCATTCCAAGAATTGAGCCAAAGTGGTTGAGAAAAACTGTGATAACGGAAAAATAACCCGACAACACAGGTCGTTTGTACGAGCAGCTTATAGTATATTTACGTTTTAAAGTTAAGCGACCTCTAGCGGTCGTGTAAATAACGACAATCCGGTGTCTCGGGTCCCTCGTCATCACATGACCTTTGACCTTCGTCACCAAACAAAATGCGAGGAGCCAAGAGGGGGGGCGTGGTCTACATATTTCACCGAACGTAGCTCTGGTAAGTCCGGCGAGTTTGTGTTACCGCTATTTAATTGTTATGTTTTTTAAGTAATCGTGGCGATTGTCTGCAGTAAAGTTACACGTGTGACCCAGTTAGTTCCGTTTGACGTTTTAGTTCCGCTTAGGTTAGCTCTTGTAGCGTTATCCATAGGTAGACAGCCTGCCAACAGCGATCTTAGTTACTATACTAGACCAAGGCGAGCCAGGAAACGGACCAAGCTAACCTCGAGAGCTAAGCTAGCTAGGTTAAGCTAGCTTGCCGGCTCGCTATTTCCACGTCTGTGTTCTCAGCTCGTTGTCTCAATTCGGGCGCAGATCAAAGCCAAAATATATCTGTCAGCTAATCCAAGATCCAAAATCAGCTGTTTAAGGCAAAGACAGTCAAAAGCCGGCAGACACGAAGTACAGATACGCGGTCACACGGCGAGCGGAAGTTGATAAGGCTGTCACCGGAAGCTGAGTAAAAAACGCACTGACTACATAGTCTATTGTTCTCAAATTGTTTTTATCACTATTTACTGACTACTTACCTTTATTAGCCCGTCTGTGAGGCGTTGTAAAAAGGATGTTAAAAAGTAGTGGCTTATCTCCTGCCGCCGGTAGGGGCGCTAATTTAGGAAACGCTCCTGTGGGTCGTAGGGTATACGACCTGTGTGGTCGTATGGGTTGGAGGACTTGCTGCTCCTCTCATCTACAGTATCGACCTATACGCCCGTTTCACGCCGCGGCCATCTTGGATTTTTTTAAAAACCAAGTGGTGGGAACTTAGCCACGCCCCCTTCTTACTCATCGGAAATCAATGCAGCCGGGGCCAGCAGCAGCAAACATGGTTTGGACTACCAACCTCGAGCACCTACCGTCATTTACCACAATATGAAAACTAAGCTGGATCTTTTCTTCTTCGAGTACTTTCTGCCTCTCCTGTGCCAGTGAGGAGAGACACACACACAGGGCTGTATTCAAAGAAGCTGTTTAATCACAATAAAATAAAAAATAAGATGCATTTCATTTTTATACGGTACATTCAATATTTATACATTAGATTGTCCCGTCTACAATATTTTCATTCTTTGTCCTTTAACTTTAACAAAACTGTTGGTTCATTTTAAACTAAAATATGTTGGGTCAACTGTCATTCTGTTGTAGCAATAAACTGGAACTCGCTACCAACTCAAATCATCAATTGTTTACTAAACTAAGATAGTGATTGCTCATCTCAAGGTGTGGGCTAAAAAATGGGACTGTACTGAAATGAAGTTAAATGTGTTTCAATCCATCTAAGGTTTGTGTGCACTATTTTCTTGTCAGCTAACAAAGGTTTAAAACAGTGGTCCCTGAAAATGTGTTAGGAGAGCACACACAGTCCACAGTTGGTTGACTGTTCCACTTAGTGAAAGGGGTATGACTCCATCAAAAATGTGGTACTCCTTTATGCGTCTTATTGACCGTCCGACGTGTATTCTCAAGCCAGCAATACTCTGTGTGTCTGTGAGCTCATCACAGCTAAACTGCCCACTTGGGCCTAAGAATGCAGGGATGACAAGTTTTACATCTATTTCATTGAGCAGGTCTTTGATAAGGAAGCCCTTATCGGCCGTGACCTCATCACCTGACTCTAAGAGGTCCAGAACACCTGACCTCTTAGTTATCTCCTTATCAGAAATACATCCTGTGTATAGATTACTTACCAGGCTAACTGACCCTGAGGGAGTGATCCCAATTAGGGATTTCAGTGTAGTGTTACTTTTATAATGGGAGCATGTCATGGTGTTCAAAACCTTCAAACTAGCTGTCTCGATGCGGATCTCTGTGCAGTCTAGTATCACTCTTGTGTTTGGGTAGAATTCCCTGAATACTGGTGGCATTAGCTCGTCTACTGCTGCTCTACTAGGCCATATTGGGAGGGTCCCTAACATAAAGAGCAAATAGTTGGCCCACGTCGTACAGTTCCTGCTGACTGTGGCCGGCGACACATTGAATCGTACAGATAAATCCAGAGCAAAAAAGCCCTGCCTCACACGGCACAAGAACAGGAAAAACTGATCAATCAGCGATAAATGCTCTGCATGGAAGCCAGACACAGAAATGTGTTCTAGGTTATGGCTGTTCCTTTGCGTTTGAGTCCATCGCACCATGGACTCAGCAGTAGGCTGTAAAGCTAGGAAGAGTGCTTTGAGGGTGTGGTAATCCTTAAAACCAGTGTAAAACCGGATCAGATTGGGCGCACACTGGAAGCGTTCTAGACCAAAACGCTCACTTTTCAGCTTTTTATTTTCGTCCTCCAGGAAAGCGATGCGTTTCTTTACTGCGTCAAGCTGGTCTTCCACAGAAAGGGGCTTCACGTCGTAGTCATGATCAGGTAGAGTCGCCCAAACCTCACTGGACACATGAGGATATGTCATACATGTGGGAAGCAATATAAATCCACACATTTTCCTGTTATCAAGATGATGTGTCAGAACAGAGCTATCCACTATTGAAAGATTAGTGAATATATATATATATATATATATATATATATATATATATACATATTATACAGTGCAGTAATCTACATGTTTGAAAAATGTTATTGTACTGACAGTAACAACTCACCTATCTCCCTCATGTTCCTCTTCATGTTCCTCTTCATCTTCTTCCGCTATTAAGTCACCAATGTGACTACAAACAGGAGCAAACATTTTTCAACGTCAAACTTCTGTCTCCCTTCTAATGTTTTAGTCACAGTGAAACTGGTCACCCCAATATTATTTAACTGGCTGTACATGGGGCAACCTCTGCAGCTCAATGCATACAGTAGGCCTACATGTACATAATGTCTGTTGCAATAATAGCAGGAGGAGTAAACATTTAGCCATATGGCATCTTAATGTGTCAGTTGAATTTAGGATGGTACACAGCAGTACGACATGTTGCTTCCAGCAGTGTTTTCAATGAAGTAAGAAGGGGGCGTGGCTAAGTTCCCACCGCTTGGTTTTTTTAAAAAAAATCCAAGATGGCCGCGGCGTGAAATGGGCGTATTGAAGCGTGTACATGCCAGAGTAAATCCATCCCCAACCGCGTTATCTAGGTGTGTTAGTCGGACTTCGAGAAATTCGAAGAAGTAGGGTTTCAGTCAGACTAACACATTTACATGTATTTTAAACGTCCAGTTTTAGTCGGACTAACACAATAAATCCACTTTTTCTAACATCATGTGAAAGTAGTCAGACGTAGATAAAACCGCCATATGAGTTAAGACCTACTTTTGTAACTCCACTGAACATTTGCATTGAAAAACCAGGGGAATCTAAAAAACTACAGTGTGCTTTGGAAACTGATCAACAATAATGTGAAGTATACTCAATTTGTAGTGAAAGGGCTAGAAGATGCAAAACACCGAAATGGCCCTTAAATTGGTTTTGTTCTGCGTATGTGTTAATGTCTAGGTACAAATATATCCTCTTCAGTTTCAAGTTTGTCTGAAGTTGATTGAGACCGCAGTTGAAAAAGAGATTTCTATTGTCAGTGAAGCTACCTGGTTAAAACTAAAGCTAAAACTCAAAGTCCAGGCTGTTTGCCTGTGGGCCAGGTGTCATACAAGAGATAAAGGATGTGGCCTTTTACAGCGCAATAGTTTCATTCGGGTCACCTATGGCAACTGAGCCGAGGCCTTGATATGACTAGGAATGGCTGTAAAAAGGTAAAGAGAAAGAAAGGAGGGGGGGATTTCCAATGGGTTGACTTATAATTGGATCCTCATGCACTCAACAAACAAATGGCCTCAATGGGACAAGCTGCTAATGAATGCTAATGCTAATGGAATTAAAGTTATTCCAGGTCTTTAGACTCAGCAAACATAGCCCCCCCCCACAATCCCCAACCACCACCACCCCATTTTGTTTTGAAGTGCCACTGGCCCGCTGCCAAACTCCCGTTTCACAATCCCTGGGGAGAAACCATTATGTATGTATGTATGGGAGACGAGGGGGATCAGGGTCTGAGAAAAACAACATACCACCTAGATGAAGGAGGGGAAACAGTAGCTAATGGGGGAGTAGCGGGGGCGGGGGTTCACCAAGTTCCCAGGACTGTGACGTAAACTGTGTGGTGGTGGTGGTGGGAGGGGGTGGAGGAGAGTGGGAGGGGTGATGGGGAGTTGAGTTGATATACAGTAGCTGTTTTAATGGCATGGCTGAATGATGACCCCCGGTCACCACGGTAACATTCTCATGGCAACGCGGCCCATAGTCAGCTACAAGGTGTCAGAATCTCTGTCTTATATACTCTCTCATTTTCTCTCACCCTCTATATCACTCTCTTTTGATCTATCTCTTTCCCTTTCTTTCTCATAATGATGTGGGAAGATGGCTGCACGAATTTATTTGCAGTGGCCTCACCCAGTACTGGTGTGGAAAGATGGCACCCAGTACCATCCATGCAGTGTCTTTGTCCACGTCTGCATCTAATTTTGTTTTGTCTTCATTTGATGGCTGGGAGAGCTGGCGCTGGATCGGCAGGGAGAGCTTGGTCTGATGTGTTCTGTGGGCCCAGGGACCACGGCCCTGGCCGGAGATCCGCCCGAGTAGGTCTGACAGGACCAAGAAGGGCAGTCTGACAGGATGCAGAAGCGCGGAAGGCTAAGCTAACTGCTAGCCCATGCAGACCGGCAGTTCCGATAGCACCGATGACGGTCTGATGGCGGCCTCGCCTAGCATTGACTACGTTCTAGTGTCGTCGTGTGGGGTGTGGGGAGGTGTGTCGAAGGTGTCTGGCTGGGAGAGCTGGCGTTGGATCGGCTGGGGGAGTCTGGTGTGTTCTGTGGGCCCAGGGACCATGGCCCTGGCCGGAGATCCGCCCGAGTAGGTCTGACAGGACCAAGAAGGGCAGTCTGACAGGATGCAGAAGCGCGGAAGGCTAAGCTAACTGCTAGCCCATGCAGACCGACAGTTCCGATAGCACCGATGACGGTCTGATGGCGGCCTCGCCTAGCATTGACTACGTTCTAGTGTCGTCGTGTGGGGTGCGGGGAGGTGTGTCGAAGGTGTCTTGCTGGGAGAGCTGGCGTTGGATCGGCTGGGGGAGTCTGGTCTGCTGCGTCCGGTGGGCCCAGGGACCACGGCCCTGCCACAGCTGCGCCCGAGGAGGAAACGCTGAGAGTGGTCTGACAGGATGTGGTAGTGAGGCAGGCTAAGCTAACTGCTAGCCCATGCAGACCGGCAGTTCCGACAGTCATCCTGGCTGGCGTTCCTTCTCTGGACGGTGGGATTTTTGGACTGTGTTGCACTGAATGGACTGTGTTAACTGTTTGTGTGGTGTTTTTTTCCCTCTCTCTGTTTTTGTATGTTTTTGGTGGTGTCGTTTTTGGGAAATTTGGGATGTGTGTTTTTGTCTTTTGTGTCGCACTGCTGTGGGCTGGGGGAAACGGAATTTCGTTTCTTTTGTGTACGCAAGTACATAAAAGAAATGACAATAAATTGTTCCTGATTGCTGATTCCCGAGTCCCTCTCCATCTTCAAGAAGAAGCTAAAGACCCAGCCTTTTCTCAAACGCCTCCACACCTGATGGTATTAAAAGAAAAAAACTAATTTTTTTTGTTTATATTGCCTTTGTGCATGCCCATTGACACCTACTATGTGCTATCGGCCTTGAAACTAGTTTTTTTTTTTTTTACACTTACTTGCGTTGTCGCCTCCTGACTAGATCCTTGCTTGCGTTGCATTAAGTCTCAGATGTACGTCGCTTTGGATAAAAGCGTCTGCTAAATGAAATTGTGAATTGTAAGTTTTTTTTCTCGCTCCTCATTTAATGTCAGAGTGGAATTAAATCATTTCCATGACACAGTCCACGTACTTCACATACAGGGGCGGTACTATCGGCAGGCGCATGGGTGTGCTATGGGTTCCCCTCCTGTCGTGGCCAACTTGCATGTGGAGGAAGTGGAAAAGAGGGCCCTGGTGTCCTATCCAGGGACACCACGTAGACCAATGGTTCAGATTTGTGGATGACACCTGGGTTAAAACAAATCTCAGGATGTACCACATTTCGCCGACCACATTAACTCAGTGGACACCACATCAAGTTCACCAGGGAGGATGTGAAAAATGACAGGTTAGCCTTCTTACACTGTGAAACTACAGTTGGTGATGGGGGACATTTGACTGTTGGTGTTTACCGTAAACCAACACATACTGATCAGTACTTAAGGTTTGACTCTCATCATCCATGGGAGCACAAACCGGGAGTCACCAGGACGCCGCACCACCGAGCTGACAACGTCCCCACCAACACAGTGGCCAGGGGAGGGGAGAAATACCTGGATGGCAACCGCTTTTAAAATACAAGAAGAAGATCACAGAAAGTTGAATTACACCGCATCTCCAGTTGCTTTCAAACCCAAAAACATGCTGCGCCAGAAATTGGTCCACCCCAAGGATCAGGTCCCCCGGCACAAACAGCGCAATGTAGTGTACGCTGTTAAATACCAGGAGGATTGCCGTGACTTGTATATTGGGGAGACCAAACAGACGCTGGCCAAGACGACGGCACAACACAGGAGACCTACCTCGTCAGGCCAGGACTCCACAGTCTACACCATCTACAGGCCAGTGGCCCCTCTTTCAAGGAAGAAAAAAAAGATCTCCCTGAGAGGTGAGCCAACGGAGGGCAGGTCCCCGAGATACCAAGCTCAGTGAGTGTGGAGAGGATTCTGATTCTGAGAAACGACCGTCTTTATTTCCCGTCGAAAGCGTTAAACAACCTTGTCTGTTCTCTGTCTTGACCAAAGTCAAGTGAACACCTCTGATCAGATTTTATTCATAAAAGACTTTGAGTTGAGAGTGTTTTACAGAAAAAAAGAGGAAAAACTCAGAAGACAATTTGATTAAAAAAAACCAAACAAACAATTGATTTACAAGAACGAAGGACACTCTGTGTGTGTGTGTGTGTGTGTGTGTGTGTGTGTGTGTGTGTGTGTGTGTGTGTGTGTGTGTGCACAAGCCAACGCTGTTTGATTGTGATTTAGTAAGACTCGGCATGCTGGTCTCAGTTCATGATAAACAGCTGATGTCAAGGTAGTATAAAATAAAACTATGAGACTATCCATCACTCATTTTTCATTTTCCTTCTGGAAAACACCATCCGCCACAAAAACTTCATCACTGAAATAAAAACAATCGCTATCAGCAAAACCACAGCTAGCAGAAATGCTACAACGTCAATCGAGAAGTACTGGATGGTGGACATCTTGTACGACTCAGTCCGTAGGTGTGGGGCCCCCTTGTGTCTCATGACAAACTCGATCCAGAACATGGCGAGGTCCAGAGGTTTCACAGGTCGGTCCCGGTGTATCCTGGAGAGGCTCTGCATGTTCTCCCTGTAGGAGGGGTTGTTAATCACTTCCTTCAGCGCCTCCAGGAAGTTGTCTTTGTTCACCATGGCAATATCCAGAACTTTGGCCACGCCCCTCGCTTTCATTCGGAATAGGTTGTCTTGCTGGTCAAACATAAGGGGCAGGCCGACTAGGGGCACACCATGGTAGATGGCTTCCTGAACACCATTGGTGCCACCATGGGCCACAAAGACTCTGGTTTTGGGGTGACCCAAGAGGTCATTCTGGGGCAGCCAGTCCAGTAGTAAGGTGTTGTTTCCCAGTGTGGATGGTCTTTTCCCTGTATGCCTCCAGATGACCTTCTGGGGCAGCTGTGCGAAAGCGGCAGCGATATTATCAGCGAGGTTATCGGGAAGCTTTCCCACCAAGGTTCCCAAGGTCATGACAATGATGCCGTGTTCCCCGGAGCTTTGGATGAAGTCCTCCAAATCTTTGGGTAGAGGCTTGGAGGGTTTGCACTGAAAGCCGGCAATGTAGACGATGTTGGGCATGGTGGGCCGAGGGAATTCGAAGGTAAAGTCGTTCCTCATCAGCCAGATGTCTGCCGCCTGGAACAGCTCCATATAATGGATGTCTGGGCCGAAGTAGCGGTGGACAAAGGGGATGTAGTTTGGGTCCGTGACATATGCGATTTGAAACCTTTGGAATACATGGAGGCAGGCGTTCTTCAGCCGGTCTTGAAAGGTCATCTTGTCTGTCAGCTCTGACCCTGGGATCGGGACATAGGAGATTGGGGAGGGGGCTATGGCATGGTGAGCCTCCCCCTGTATGGTCCACCTTACGTTCAGGACCAGCGGCAGGCCCAGGCGATGAGCCAGCAGCACCCCACCACCCATGGCTGGGTCAGTTAGAACCAGGTCGTAATTAGCATCTCGAAAGCTCTGCATCAACTGGGCGTCCTCGAAAACGCCCTCAGTCGTGGCGATCATGGCTTTGTTCAGCTCATAAGACATGTTAAACGTTTCGTATACCAGCATCATACGGGCCCAAGGTGAGTCACCTTTCAGTCGAAGGTTTAGCTGCCGGGTCACAAATGACCCGATGAAATCCTTGTTCAAACCGACAGAGTTGATGGTGATGGTCCTGTAGTGAGGCGAGTCTGTCTTGATGTACCAGCTGTCCTGTGGTTGTAGGACTGTCACTTCATGGCCCCTGGAGTGCAGCTCCTCTATGATGACTTTCATGTTGATCCAGTGGCTTCCGTCCACGGGAAAGACCAGCACTTTCCCGCCGAGCACGCGTGGCACCGAGCAAAGCAGCACAGCTAACACCACCAGTTCCAGCCAGTTCATGTCGGAAGGGAATTCTGATAGGAGACAAACAGACGTTAGGTTTCTCGCATCATCTGAATGAAAGTGTTTGCAATTCCTGGATTATGAGCTCCTGCCACAAAACACATCTTACTTTTCAAATGTCTAGAAGATAAAAAAAATAAATAAATAAAAAGAGGAAAACAAACTTTAACTAAATAATCGTTTGACTTCCTGGTTGGTTATTTTTTTATGTATTTTACATGAAAACTTTGTGACAAAAAGGGCACAATAGTACTGATACTGCACGGATGAGTAAAAGAGAACAGGGTGTATAAAGTCCAACAACTATCATCTGAGAGGTGATAAATTACATCAAAACCAACACAGGATCCCTCTTTTGTGGAGGGATTTTCTGTGTTCCTTTGACTAAGGAGTTCCTGCTCTAAGGCCTATGTAATTCCCTCAGTACAATTCCTTACAGTTTGCTTAGGTTTCCCGATCACACAGTGTTGGGGAGTAACGGAATACATGTAACGGCGTTACAGTATTTAGCATACAAAACACGAGTAACTATTATAATACAGTTACAGTTTAATTTATTGTATTCAGAATACAGTTACATTCTTGAAATTAGTAGATTACTTGAAAGGATTTATTTCTTGGTTTACATGTTTATTCGCTCTCGAATTAAATAACAGTGATTCAGACAGAATGCATGCACGTACCAAGTAAACGAGATGGAGTTGGCAGATAGCCAAGAGAAGAATGCCTTTCCATCGTGGAAGTTCAACCAAAAAAAAAACTTATTAAAAGGGAAAAGGTGACACATGCAGCATCACTGTGCAGTGCAACCTATGCTTGCCTGCAGCCAGGCTGCTGTCAGCGTCGAAAGACTCGACTTCGAACTTGAAGAAGCATCTTGAAGTAAGTTGTTTTTTGTTTTGACTGAAGTTGTCTGATAACTCACCTGGTTAGTTTGGCTAACCTAACTAGCTAGCTACCTACTTAGGCTGTTTATGTCTAGCTAACTAGCATTAGCCATGTCGTTCAGTGTAGCATTGCCGTTTTGAGACAGCTAACGTTAACTCATAGCTATTTCTATGGGTATTTAGTTGTATTCATGCATGCCCCTATCGAAATGTGATTATAGTGATGTAAATTAGTGATGCCTTACATGGTCGACTAGACGGGGCTTCCTCTGGGCGATGAACTGTCTGTGCAATAGGCTCTCATGTAGTGTGACTTGTAATGTGACAGTCAGTTGTCTGTAAGTGTAATGAAATCATTAGGTTGGTTCTTGAGATTTAGACAGCAAACTTTTAAACTT
The DNA here is from genome assembly GCF_029633865.1 of Lampris incognitus. Taxonomy (NCBI): domain Eukaryota; kingdom Metazoa; phylum Chordata; class Actinopteri; order Lampriformes; family Lampridae; genus Lampris; species Lampris incognitus. The sequence continues at coordinate 146,949,496 of NC_079211.1, forward strand.
AGAAACATTTCTGCAACAGTAACCTACTTTATTTTTCTCATGATAAACTCCATTCATTTCTTTGTTAGCGATATGTAGCCTACCTAATCAACTGCTGATTTTTTTTTTCCCTTTGCACTTTTTTGTCTTCTTAGAGGAAGCATTCCAGTGCCATGCAGCGAGCAACTAAAAGGCCATCAGATGATGGTGATGAATGCAGTGCCACTGCCACCTGTGTACCTCCACTGAAACGAGCAACACTCAACTCCTCATCTATCACCCAGAGAAAAGTGAATGCATTTATTTTTGAGTTCATAATTGGAGATGTGCAAGCTTTTTCTTTAGTGGAGAATGCCTTATTCTGTAAGCTGATCAAAGGAATCAGTGGAGGAAAGACACCCATGTGCAGGAAAATATTAATGCAGCATATTGATAAAGGATTTCGGAGAATGAAGGACACGGTACCCAAAACTCTTCAGGTCATTCAAACAGTGTGCACAACAGCGGACATATGGACGGCTCATCATAGAAGTTTCATTGGAATCACTTGTCACTGGATTGAGCCAGGGACATTGGATAGAAAGTCGGCTGCATTAGCATGTGAAAGAATTCGAAGGCGACGCACCTATATTGTCATCGCTGCAAAAATAAGTCAGATTCATGCTGAATTTCACATCCAGGGCAAAGTCAGTGCAACAGTGACAGACAATGGAAGCAATTTCGTCAAAGCTTTCAGTTAATATGGAGGTTTAGAGGCAGAAGACGATATGGATAGCACAGATGGTGTGCAGTTTGCTGACCTCAATGCTGTTCTTGATGAGGAGCAAGAGCAGGAAGAGCTCAACTTTTTTTTGCCCCCACACCATCGATGTGCAGCACACATTTTGAATCTAGTTGCCACAACTGATCTGGATAAGGCTGCATCACAGGGTGCCTCACGAAAATTGTACAGAAGTGCCATGTCAAAATGTGCTACCATTTGGAACAAGGCTCATCGCTCATCTGGTGCCGCTGATGTTATCAAAGACATTGCCAACATGAGGTGTGTTGTCCTGTCTGTGACCAGGTGGAGCTCAGAGTATCATGCTATTGAAAAGGTAATGAGTCTTGCTGAAGCTCAGCTGACTGAAGTCTATGATCATCTGAATGTGGCCAAACTGCACCCTCAGGAGACAATGTTTCTCAAAGAGTACACAGCCATTTTGTAACCACTCGCCTACTCGATCAGTCTTCTTCAGAGGGAAAAGAACTGTTATTTTGGATTCTTAATTCCAACCATCCTCAGCCTAAAAGCTAAGTTGTCTGAAAAGTTGCCACAGGTACAGTTCTCGGCTCACATCCTCTCAGCTATTATTGAGGCCATTGACACTCAGTTTGGAGAGGTGTTGGCCTCCCATGAGGCAAAGATGGCAGCATCCACCATCCCAAAGTTCAGACTGTAGTGGCTTGCTGATGAAGAGAAGGAATCCATGAGAAGGATAATGGTCCAAGAGGCTCATCTTCTAGACATGGAGTCTTCTGATGTTGCCAGAACCATTGGAAATGCTAATGCACCAGTGGGAAGTGAGCCCGAAGATGACGACCAACTTCTTCACTTTTTGTGGATACAAGAATGGTGAGTTCCACTGCAGAGGATGAGGTGCAGAAGTACCTCCAAGATCCAGATAAGAAATTGGGCGCATTAAAGGCATATCCAATGATCAGAGCCCTCTTCTTAAAATACAACACCACACTGCCGTCAAGTGCTCCTGTTGAGTGACTTTTTAGTCGGGGAGGACTTATTTTCACCCCACATCGTAACCATATGACAGACAAACACTTTGAACAGGCTCTCTTGCTGCGTTACAACCACCTCTACTGGACTGCAGAGTAGTAGTAGAGCAAGTGGGTCATGCTCAAAATATAGTGGCTCTGAGACACTTAAAATGTTTACTGGCAATTGCACTTCGTTGTCACGTTGTTTCGTAATATGTTTGATAGTCACACTGTTTCATAATATGTTTTTCTAACATGTTTAAAGTGTATCACTGTACATGCATACTGCAAACACACTGACAAACGTTTGATTTAAACATTTGATTCTTACTGCATTGCAAGTGCCTTTGTTGCTAAGTGGCCAAAGAGTAAACTAATCTGAGACATTGTTTCTTTTATGAAAGGCATGTTAAATGACATCTGGTGGCATAGGTTTAAACAACGGCTCATGATATTATCATCTTCACATTTAGTTTGAGTCCATTTCTGTTCAGTTTTGTTCTGAGGGATGTCTATAGAGTGATTAATCTTGTTAGAAGAATGATATTGATGTGAATACAGTAAATGCTGTAACAATGTTAACATTTTACTTGGTGAAAAATTATTTCTATCATATTTTAGGTTTTCATCCTGTGAAATCAAAAACTCAGAGGTAAGGTAAAGGAATTTTTTTTCTTTGGTATCATTCTTATTTTAAGAGGATTACGACACTAAATGCAGTGAAAGTGATACCTAAATGTTAGTTCAACAGTAAATTCAGTAAAACATTATGCCATATTTTCATCTTTGTCTAAGGTTTTTCATTCTAACAGCTATGGGAATAAAGAAAAGGACATGGAGAAGTTCTCCTCTTTCTTTTCTTTTTTTACTAGATAAAAAATCCTAGATCTTTTGTGTTTACATGCTCTTCAAGCCTTTGTTAATATATATTTAAGGTGACTCGAATGCATTCAGCCAGTTGATACAATAGAAGAAACAGAATAGTCTACTCAAATAAGTAGTTGTGCAAACGCTGCATATACTGTTACACAAAATGTAAGAAAATATTAAAGTAATCCAAAGTATTTAGAATACGTTACTCACATTGAGTAATCTTAACAGAATACATTACAAATGACATTTCATGACATGTATTCTGTTATCCGTCACGGAATACATTTTAAAAGTAACCCCCCCCCCGACACTGTTTACTGCCACAGCTAGATGTGCACTGATACAGGCATAGGAAAGTTGAACTATCCCTACCAACATTTAGCACTGTAATCGTGGCTAAAACCCAGACATTTTTTTTTATTCATTCAATTGGGTGCTGTTGCACACTTCATACTCAGCCAGAGAGAGTTAATGGTCCGTACAATCAGGCTCAGCACACTCTGTAGGGTAGGCTTATTGCACATGAACAGTCCCTCGACACCACCCTGTCAGTCAGTGCACTGATGGAGACAGATGATGGATGGAGAGCAAGTAGTTTGAGTTTAATCTCAGAGAAAGTCTTGGTTTGTCTTTTTTATGTCGTCTTGTTGACTGTAAAAAGATTTTAAAAAAAACGCATAGCAGACTGCTTTCCCTTGTGTTCTCCTCCACAGTAAGCTGTAGGCATATCTACATGGGCATAAGCTTGCTGGGTAGCTAGTTAATTTAGCAAACTACGCCGTGAGTTGTTTTTATTTTTTAAACTTTAATCCCGATTCATACAATGGCCCCCCTTAAGTAAACCAATTTCATGCATGTTTGTGATACGGGAGGTGCAGTAAAGTCAACTAGAACCTGTGGCCATTGGATATTTTCTATTTTGTTTTGGCCAAGTACAGGTAATGGCCTCATCTCATCTTATCATCGGCCACTTCTCAGGGGTGGGGTCGCGGTGGCAGCAAGCTAAATAGGGCACTCCAGACGTCACTGGCCCCAGCAACGCCCTCCAGCTCCCCCAGGGGGATCCCAAGGCCTTCCCAGGCCAGATTGGACATGTAGTCCCTCCAGCGAGTTCTGGGTCTACCCCAGGGTCTCCTCCCACTTGGACGTGCCCGGAGAACTTCCAAAGGAAGGCGCCCGGGAGGCGTCCTAATCAGATGCCCGAACCGCCGCTACTGGCTCCTTTCAATGTGAAGGAGCAGCAGCTCTACTCCGAGCTCCCTCCGGATGTCCAAGTTCCTCACCCTATCTCTAAGGCTGAGCCCAGACGCCCTACGGAGGAAACTCATCTCACCCTTTTCCTCTGTTTAAAAAACAAACAAAAAAACATGGGCACAGAGAAAATCAGGTGGACCTGCAGGGGTGGGCAATCCTATCCAGAAAGGGCCAGTGTGGGTGCAGGTTTTTGTTCCAACCAAGCAGTGGCGCCCCCAGAAATGTTTCATAGGGGGGGCCAAATGGGGCCACTGAAAATCTTGGGGTGGCACACCAAAACCAAAAGCTATGACTGAATTTCGGGAATTCTATGCTGCTGTTGTAGTGTACTGTATAGCCTAGTGGAAAACTGTCAATATGAGAGTTAAGAAAAATATACATTATTGATTTAAATGAACAGCACCTAATGTAAGATATCAGATAGAAGCATATTATGCACAATCAGAAGCATATCCTGCATATGCAACTCATGGCTGGGGGGGCCAGGGATAGTATCAGGGTGGCCGTAGCCACCCCTGGCCACCCCTTGGGGGCGCCACTGCAACCAAGCAGTAACACACCTGTGTCTCCTAATCAAGTTCTTCAGCAAAGACTGCTGGTTGATTAGTGGGATCACATGTGTAACTGCTCGGCTGGAACAAAAACCTGCACCCACACCGGCCCTCTCTGGATAAGATTGCCCACCCCTGGCCTGGACGGTGGGTTTTTATTTTTTATTATGGGTATCTGAGAATGCTTACAAGGAAAGTACTTCAGTAGCACTTCGGAAGTCGAAACTGAGTTATTGTAAAAAAAAAAAATTTAAAAAAAAAGAAAGAAAAGAGTGATGTAATGTCCAAAAGCTGACTGGGCCGTAGTCTAAGTACACCCCCTGCTGATAGGAGGATATGGTAGCCAGCTAGGTAGTCAGGCACTTAATGTTCAGTCAGGAAGCCACCTGCCATGTGTAAATACTGTATCCTGTGAGACTTCACTAAAATCATCATTCACTCCAGTCGTCTGTCCATTTATTGATGTTATGAGAAGCACAAATCATCACATGTTTGATCACAAAAAACAGATTATTTGATTTTATTATATTTAAATGTTATATTATTTAGTATGGGAAAGATTCAATCTGGCGCCTCATGATCATGATAAGCTACACAATGCTGCATAGTTTCTCTTCTGACTAAAGGGTTCAACAACACCCTCCCTTCTGTGGGATTTAATAAAAACACACCTTCCTTTTTGCATCCCAATAACTTTAAGCTAAAGAAAGTTGAATAAAAGTCCTACCACTGCAAAGCAGGTTCTTGCAGCCTTCCTCTGCGTTGACTGGTGTCAGACAGTAATAGGCTGGATCGGAGGGAGCACATTCAGTAGGAACTTGACCAAAGTTCACATGTTGCAGTGTTTAAGATATGTTTTATTGTCCCTGCGGGGAAATTTGACTTGGACAGTAGTGCTACGCACAGCTGCAGTCAATTCAAATACAATACATCGCCGACAAAACAGTACACGACACAATTTTAAATTGCATACAACAAAATGAAAAGAAAAAAAAAACATAAAATATTGCACATACCTTGTGAGATGAAGATAAACATACAAAAACAAAAATGAGGAATGAAATCATAAAAGCCATCTACTCATATATATTTATAGTGTGTGTGTGTGTGTGTGTGTGTGTGTGGTGTTAGTGTAGATAGCGGGACCAAAAACTAAAGCACTTATGATCCTAATTCTTTTTGGAGGTGGTAGGTATTGTTCCAAAGAGGACCAGAAAAATAGCAGAAAATTAAAATAACTATAATAATTATGCAAATTATGCAAAATATGCATTTTCTAAAAATGGCTAAAAACCACTTCTCGGCATTTCTGATGATTCTGAGCATTTGGGGGGAGGGAGTTGGAGTGGGGGGGGGGGTTTAGGGGCAGGGGGAAGGCGGTTAGCTGGCAGGATGAAGAGGAGGGAGATTTAGACGGGTGGAGAACCAAACCGCTACATTGTAGCGGGGTTCTTCTAGTAAATCCATATTTCATAATGCATAGCACTAAATACAACAGTGCCTACTTACTTATGAGACACTACATAAGTAAGGCTTGAGCAGGTTGTTTGTTGAGTAGTGTTATAGAAGTTGGGAGGAATATATCCACATCATATATCCTTTTTTGGGACACAGGAATTTCATCCACGGTTTTCATACAGTACCGAAGACAAAGATTTATTTTGCAGTTTGAACAATGGAAGAACTGCTGAGGGAAGGAGTGAGAACAGACCGTGTGCTGGGTGGCTGGTGTCTTCCATGATACCTGGGGCCTTCCTTCTGCAATGCCTGGTGTAAATGCCCTGAAGCTGTGGCTGTGCCGTTCCTGTGACACCACCTACAGGCCAGTGGCCACTCTTTCAAGGATGAGGATGTGCACATCCTTGATAGGGAGGAACCCTGGTTTGAATGGGGAGTCAAAGAGGCCACCTATGTTAAGAGGGAACGACCATCCCTGAACCTAGCGGGGGGGGGGGGGGGGTTAAGAGTGCATCTGTCACCATCTTACAATGCTGTGATTGCAACTATTCCCCAACCTTCTGTGAATAGTACACATTGCCATTGTAATAACAATAATAATAATAATGACTTATATAGCACTTCTGTGATGGCCTGGCGGCCTGTCTAGGGTGTCTCCCCGCCTGCCACCCAGTGACTGCTGGATAGGCTCCAGCATCCCACGATGCTAATTAGGATTGGATAATGGATATATAGCACTTTTCTAAAACAACATAACAAAGTGTTTTACAAAGAAATAAAACCAGACAAGGCAAAAATAAGAGTAACACCAAATAAGAGTAAAAATAAAAACACTATAAATAAATGAAAACAGATATCAAACATTTGGAAAAGCTTTCATAAAAAGAAAAGTTTTAAGAAGCTGGAGACATGGTTTTTCTTAGTTCAACAGGAAGTTGGTTCCATGGTGTGGGGGCTCTAACAGCAAAAGCCTGATCACCCTTTGTAACAACTGGGAATAACCAGCAGGGCTCCATCTGCGGAGCTTAGCAGTCGAGGGGGTATATACCAGGTCAATAAATCAGAACTGTATGTAGGAGCAAGACCATTCAAAGCCTCAAAAGTAAGCAATCAAATTTTAAAACCTTTTAAACACTTATGAATATAGATTATAAATTATTTGCACTTGTATTTGCTAGACGTCTACAAAGAAATAGTGAAGAGATTATGAATGAAACCCAAACAGGATTCATGGCTGGTCATATAAGTAACAATATAAGATTGGTTTTTTTAGTATGTGGAGTCACAGGCGATCGTTGTATTTCTAGACTTTTATAAAGTGTTTGATACAGTGGAGCACCCATTTATATATAAGGTTTTAGATTTGTTTGGGTTTGGGGAAAACATTACTTCAGTATTGAAAATGTCATAAAAGGGCATCAATAGTAATTTAATGCTCTCTCCCAATACCTCCAAAAGATTTGCTGTTAATGGATCAGAGCGTCAAGGCTGTCCACTCCCACCCTTTTTATTTCTAATGGTAGCAGAGTTACTTTCGCTAAAGGTTTTGAATTGACCCAATATAAATGGTCTATCTTTCAAAGGGAAATTCGAATTATACAACTAGCATATGATAGCTTTATTTCTGAAAGATAAACACCAAATTGAACCAACTATACAAATGATTAACCAACTTTTCGAAGGCTTCAGGGTTGCGTCTTAACATAGGACAATGTGAAATCTTAAGCCTAATTGATACAGATGATGAAAGCATATGCAACATCCTGATGGAAAGACCTGTTAAATATTAAGGTATTGATATAAGTAAAGATATGTTAACCAGACAACTTTCTGCCTAGAATTAAAAAGACAAAAAATATTATGAATATGTGGTTTCAGCGTGACCTGTGTTTCTGGTAGAGTTTCTTAACCGAGGCCGGACGTGTTTCAAGACTTGTTTATCTTCCTCTATCAATGTTTGTCCAAGATTAAACATTAAGGAAATCAACAACATACCTACTAATTTTGTTTGGAAAAATAGACACAGCCACCTAAAAAAAGAAATACTTCCAGGGTCCAGAAAAGAAGGTGGATTTGAATTATTGAATTTTATTGATTGAAATAATACATTTCAAGTAAATGGATTAAGGAATGTCTTAAAGCCCCGGCCTGTCCCGGGTGTCCCCCCCAGCCCCCCCACCTGCTGCCCAATGACTGCTGGGATAGGCTCCAGCATCCCTGCGACCCTGAGTGCAGGATAAGCAGTTTGGATAATGGATGGACAATAGTTTTAGAAAATTAGGTGGTCTTACTTATCTACTTACTTGTAATTCTAACATTGCCTTTAAATGATCTAAATTTTATCAACAGGCCCTCCCAGCTTGGAAATTATGTTACTTACATAACTTTTCTCCACATCAAACCATTATATGTAATAATGGAGAAATTACTGTTGGAAAAAATTCTATTTTTAAGCAAAATTGGGTTGATAAAGGTATTATTTGCGTAAGTGATCTCTGATGCCAACGGTTTATTGTTTAGTTATGAAAGATTCCTTCTATTTAGAAAAGTCATCTTGAATTTCAAGAAGCACTGAGGATAGAAACCCTCTCTGATGATAAATATTATTGACATTAGGAATGCTAAATGCAACAATAAACGCAGTAGGTAATACATTCTACGAAAGAAGAAAAATTACTCCTCGAGGAAAAGCTTTTTGGGACATTGTTATAGATAGTGATTTGCAGAGACCATGACTATTGCCATATAAATTCAGTATTACCAACAGGATTAAAGAAGTACACATCAAAATTTTACACAATATATATCCAGCAAATCTATATTTCTCCAAATTTTTAGATATTGAGAACAAATGTTCTTTTTGCAATGGTGAACCGGAATCTTTAACGCATTTATTCTGCCGTTGTACACATTCAGTTACTTCTTGGACCTGAGTGAAAGATTATCATGAGAAACGAATCAGAATATTAAGAGTGAATGTAAAAATGTCCACCCCTAGAGCAGTGTTTCTCAACCCAGTCCTCGAGGAACCCCTATCCTGCATGTTTTCTTTGCAACCCTGAATAGGTACCTGATTGTAGTTATTCAACCAATCAGCAATGAATTTTGTCAGACGTTGCACACCTTGCATAGTTAAGTGCTGCGAGATGATTGGTCGAGTAAGTGCAAGCAGGGCTACCTATGCAGGGTTACATTGAAAATCTGCAGGATAGGGGGTCCTTGAGGACTGGGTTGAGAAACACTGCCCTAGAGGATCATTTCCTTGACATACCAGTCTCCTCATTAAACTACATTGTAAATAGAAATCTAGGTTGTCTATTAAGTGGGAGAGTACTGCTGGCGTCGTGTGTGGCTGCCGCTTCTCCCTTACGTAGCCCCCCCCCTTCCCATCCACCCTGTGTTATGTTTATTCAATTCAATTCAAAACTTTATTGCAAACTCAGGGTCCATAACAGACAAAGACAAATCGGTAAAAGACAAACCCCAGACAATACACAGAGTAAACACGATAGAATAACATGAATGGAACAAGTGGGTGTGTTATGAGGAGGCAGCTATACCAGGGGTCCCACAGCCGGGATCCGTAGTGTGTGGCACTGAATCTTATATTAGTCAAACTCCTGATGGTTACATTTTGTTTGTTCTTGCCATTTATTGTAAAGCGACTTTGAGTGTTAGAAAAGCACTATATAAGTTTGACTAGAAGAACCCCGCTACAATGTAGCGGTTTGGTTCTCCACCCGTCTAAATCTCCCTCCTCTTCATCCTGCCAGCTAACCGCCTTCCCCCTGCCCCTAAACCCCCCCCCCCCACTCCAACTCCCTCCCCCCAAATGCTCAGATTCATCTGAAATGCCGAGAAAAGTGGTTTACCCCCCCCCCCCCACTCCAACTTCCTCCCCCCAAATGCTCAGATTCCTCTGAAATGCCGAGAAAAGTGGCTTTTAGCCATTTTTAGAAAATTCACATTTTGCATAATTATTTTAATTATTTTAATTTTCTGCTATTTTTCTGGTCCTCTCTGGAACAATACCTACCACCTCCAAAAAAAAAATGAGGATCATAAGTGCATTTTTGCGAAAATGCATATATTTTGCATAATGCCAAAACATTTCAGTCCCAGAAATTTTTTTTTATATAGGTGAAAAAAAATCAAAGATGCTCAGAATCATCTGAAATGCCGAGAAAAGTGGTTTTTAGCCATTTTTAGAAACATGCATATTTTGCATATTTATGCATAATTATGCATAATTTTAATTTAATGTTCTGCTATTTTTTATAGGTGCCCCTGATCATCCCCAATAACCTCCAAAAAGAATCAAGGCCCCAAGTGCTTTAGTTTGGCCGTTTATAGACTCTCCCACAGACACACACCACACACCAGACACACCTTGTGAAAATACAAGAGTAGATTTATTATTATTATCTGTCAGTAAACTTTGTGTGCAGATGAACCCATTCGACCTTCTTTCGTTTCTTTTCCCAGCCGGACTGCTGAGCATAAAGACAGGAGGCGTGGCAACTGTCTTGCATTCAGAAGTCAAGTCAAATCAAATCCATTTTATTTGTATAGCCCAATATCAGAAATTACAAATTTGCCTCAGTGGGCTTAACAGCAAGTCCCCTGTAGACATCCGGATGTCCCCTGCACACGTCGGTAGGCGTTTATCTCCGCTTGTCCGTCATCGCGAAACCAGCTGACACGCGACCCTGGTCATCTCCTGGACTGTGATCCTCCAGCGTGTCTTATTTACCTATCGGTCCCGCGCGCTTGCACAGATGCATCATGGGACATGACGTTTTCCGTTCACGTCCGGCTGTTTCGCGATGAACTACAACGTCTGTTTCTAAACTAACGAACAAAAAGCTATTAAGACCTCAAAAATAAGGGGGAAATACTTGGTAATAAAATTATATATATTGAATAATATATATATATATATATATACTTGAGCTGGCATCTCCCTCGTACATTCTGATGTTGACAGTAATGTTTTTGCTTTACTTTTTAATATGGTTGATGTTGATGTCCTATGTATAAACACGAGATGTTAAAGTTGACTGATGTATTTTTCTGTATTTTGTGTTGAAATGTGTATTTCTCTGTATGACGTCTTGAAGTGTATAGTGTGTCGAAATGTGCATTTCTCTGTATGACGTCTTGAAGTGTATACAGTGTGTCGAAATGTGCATTTCTCTGTGTAATGTGTTGTATTGTGTTCAATAAATGTTGTGTAGTGGTTATGGGGCTACATAATTCCCCTTATTGAGCTAGTAGGAACGTTAGTTTACAGCTGCTGTTTCCTCGGTTCGGGTTTACAGTGACGCACTTCCGCTGCGCGGGTTTTTTGTTGTTGCGGTAATGGCGGAAGGAATAAACGGTGCACGTTCTGTAGCCGACAGAGAAAGTTGTCACGACTCCTGCTTGAGCTCCTCTACAGTTCAATAATAAAACAGTTTTCCCTTCTTTCGCTGCCCGTTCTCCGTGTTACTCCCTGAAAATGTAAAAACCCGACCAGCTTGACTCGGAAATCCACGCCCGATATATTCGGGTCGGATTCGACGACGGCTGTCCCGGCCGTCCTGCTGCTTTTATCCGTACTTGACCCGGTTCTGAGGGGTTTTCAAAAAAAAAAAAAAACTCCTCCGCTCCGTATCGACGTACCGGGCTATTACACAGGTGCATCATGGGACTTGTAGTTGTTCGTGTTCTTTCGCTCCCCCGTTTCCGTATTACTTCCTGAAACTGAAGAAGAAAAAAAACAAGATTGACTGTGAAATCCACGCCCGATATATTCGGGTCGGGTTCGACGACGGCTGTCCCGCTGCTTTTATCCATACATGACCCGGTTCTGAGGGGTTTTCAAAAAAAAAACTCCACCGCTCCTTGTCGACGTACCGGTCCTGCGCTATTGCACAGATGCATCATGGGACTTGTAGTTGTTCGTGTTCTTTCGCTCCCCCGTTTCCGTATTACTTCCTGAAACTGAAGAAGAAAAAAAACAAGCTTGACTGGGAAATCCACGCTCGATATATTCGGGTCGGGTTCGACGACGGCTGTCCCGGCCGTCCTGCTGCTTTTATCCGTACTTGACCCGGTTCTGAGGGTTTTTCAAAAAAAAACTCCACCGCGTACCGGTCCTGCGCTATTGCACAGATGCATCATGGGACTTGTAGTTGTTCGTGTTCTTTCGCTCCTCCGTTTCCGTACTACTTCCTGAAACTGAAGAAGAAGAAAAAAAACCCGACCAGCTTGACTGGGAAATCCACGCCCGATATATTCGGATCGGGTTCGACGATGGCGGTCCTGGCCGTCCTGCTGCTTTTATCCGTACTCAACCCGGTTCTGAGTGTTTTCCAAAAGCTCTACTGCTCCTTAGCGGACAGCTGTGACTGCGATTTTAAACCCTGCATAAGAGGTAAGACGACCAGGACTACTTCCTCTTTTCATAGCGAGCTGACGTGGGTGGGAGAGACGCTGCTGTGTAAAACACTGAAAACCCGCTGTCATGAAAAGCACGACGTCCCTTTCCCTGTCAAATATCTCTTTCCTAACGTCTTTGGTCCTCTGTTAGCGGTGCTAATAATAATCCATATATAGGCTGATAATCCAGATATAGGCTAATAATGATCCATATAATCCATACGTAGGCTAATGATAATCCAGATATAGTCTAATAATCCTATATATAATCGAATAATCCATATAAAGGCTAATAATAATAATATATAGTCTAATAATCAATATATAGGCTAATAATAATCCATATATAGTCTAGTAATCCATATATAGGCTAATAATAATCCATATATAGTCTAATAATCCATATATAGGCTAATAATCCATATATAGGCTAATAATAATCCATATAATCCATACGTAGGCCAATGATAATCCATATATAGTCTAATAATCCTATATATAATCTAATAATCCACATATAGGCTAATAATAATCCATATATAGTCTTAATAATCCATATATAGGCTAATAATAATCCATATATAGTCTAATAATCCATATATAGGCTAATAATAATACTATATAGTCTAATAATCCATATATAGGATAATAATAATAATAATAATATATAGTCTAATAATCCATATATAGGCTAATAATAATAATATATAGTCTAATAATCCATATATAGGCTAATAATAATCCATATATAGTCTAATAATCCATATATAGGCTAATAATAATCCATATATTTGAGTGGCTGTTGCAGCTAGAAAAGCGCTGTATAAAATGCAACTTGATTGATTGACTGATTGACTTACAGATATAGCAATTTACATGAAGTGCAGCTCAGTGCTTTACATAAGAGATAAGCAGGCGAATTAAACAGAATACAATACCACAAATTACAATAAAAATGGAAAAGCGCTTTAGACGACCGTTATAATGAGTAAGTCAGTCCCTTTTGGCTTGTTAATGTAACCCACTTGGATAAGGAATAACCTGCGAGGATGATTAATAACCATCTACGGTAAGTAGTAGTAACCATAGGGTAAGTACACCTCTTTACTGGGTTCGTAGGAGTCTTGATTAACTGGACTGAGAAATGATAGGAGCCGGACAAGCAGGATAAAATGCTAAGTAGAAATATTTGGTGTTGTAGTTGCAACACTCAAAGGTGCACATACAATTATACAATGCAATATACAATAATCCCTCAATGACCCGGGTCCTAATACAGTAAGCGCTTTTGGTTCAATAAGGAACAGTGTGTGTGTGTGTTTTTCAGTGTCCTACCACACCAGACGTGTGGAAGATAGTAGGTGGAGAATCTTCCCTTTCTCTTGGTTCCGAGCGGTGGCTCGCCAGTTCCTCGTCAGGAACAATCAATCCCTCAAAAGACCCAACCTGTATTACAAACAGGGTTTAGTCACTATATCAATTATCAACTAACTGTACAGTAAATATTCTCACACAACTGTAACATATGCTTCCACAATTGAATAAACTCAATATATATATATATATATATATATACACACACACACACAGCAAATTGCCTGTATACTACAAAATAATAGCCATTCAAAATAGCTACAGTCAGCTACAATGGTTTTGTAGTTCTGGCCCCTGGACTACTCTCGGTAACCGTTACACTCGAGTTCAAAAACAAACATACACAATGTTCTTCTAACATTATGACACATACTGACATGTAAAATAACCCAAAGTGAAGACTTTCTCTTCAGCCGTTTTCAACTAAAACGCTTCTTCCAAATTCACATTATGGCGATGCTAGCTACATCTTCCAGGCTGGCTAGTTAGCTTTTCATGCTAGCCACATCTTCCAGGTTGGCTAGTTAGCTTTTCATGCTAGCTACATCTTCCGGGCTGGCTAGTTAGCTTTTCATGCTAGCTACATCTTCCGGGCTGGCTAGTTAGCTTTTCATGCTAGCTACATCTTCCAGACTGGCTAGTTAGCTTTTCATGCTAGCTACGTCGCCTGACTCACCAGGGCGAACGTTTCTCACGCAGCAACGATGCAGAAATTCCCCCCGGAGCCCCGGTGGGAAACAGGAATGCTGGCGACGTCTCTAACTTTCATCAACTCAACTTAAGACTTCTCTGATAACAACTCAACACAAAGACGCGAGAAGACAGGACGATTTGTCTCCCCGCTGATGGACAATGGCGAATTCCTTCGTTCACTCTTTTCCCCCCTCACTTTTAGCTCGAGAGATCGCGCGCGTGTGCTTTCCGTGGCGCGTTCTGACAATCTCGCGCACACAGCAATGGAGGCGGGACTTCCAGATAGGCGGACGCTTCTCATTGGCTAGAAAGCATAGCTCTACACAAATCGATCAAAACACAATATTAACCCTTTGCTGGGATAACTGGATCACATCTAACCAGATATTATTGATAACCCGTTGTGTGTGACTGGGTTACATTAAGGTTTTCATTATGCCGGTAAATTGAGGAATTACTTCTGTTTGTGGCCTCCCAACAGCACCTATTCCATTTTCGTCTGTTGGAGAATGTAATGTCCTTGGACAGACCTCTGGGATTGAACTGGGATTTAGGAAATGTACAAATAAACTTGACTATTATCACATCAGCAGTGTGCTCACCTCTAGTATTTAATAACACGTCAATTTAATTTTGATACATGCCATCCTCTTGAAAAACGCTATATAAAATGCAACTTGATTGATTGATTGATTGAGCCTATTTCAAATGTTCTTCTCTCTGTTTTATTAAAGTTTGAAATGTTATCTAATCCATTCATTTATTGTGCCCGTTTCCTTTTATCGTGACCTTTTTATCTGTGCACTTTCGCTTCAATTAAAGTGCGTTTCATTTTAATGAACAAAATGGGCCATTTAAAGATTGACTGATTGATGGAGCCACTGTTCATTTGCTCTCCACCAGACTTGGAATGGGATCTCTACAAAAATCTCTACGGTCAACATCTGGCCCAGGACATTGTGTCAGAGGCGGTCACCAGCTTCCTTAAGAAGGAGAACCCGGATCGGCCCCTGGTGCTTTCCTTCCATGGCTCGTCGGGGACAGGGAAGACCTTGGTCAGCTCCATGCTGGGAAGTCATCTGTACAGCGAGGGTATGGGAAGCCAATATGTCCACCTGTTCCTGCCCTCTATCCATTTCCCCCTTCCTGATCATGTAAAAGAGTACCAGGTAAGGTTCACTACTCCTGATGCTATGGTTCTCTTAATCAGGTCATCGGGTACCTGCAGTACCACTGGTTTTCCATACTGTCATTACCTTCACCTGTTGTTCCAGTTTTATTCAGCCTCTAATCAGGGAGGTTTTACACCTGGCACAAAAGATGAGAATCAATAGTACACCATTGCAGAAAAAAAAGGCTTCTTTGCATGGTGACCATTCAGATATAGGTTACACAAGTTGTTTCCAGGGCAGCATCATGGCGCAGTGGTTAGTGCAGTCGCCTCACAACGAAAAGGTCCTGGGTTCGAGCCCCGGGGGTAGTCCAACCTTGGGGGTCGTCCCGGGTCATCCTGTGGAGTTTGCATGTTCTCCCCGTGTCGGCGTGGGTTTCCTTCCACAGTCCAGAGACATGTAGGTCAGGTGAATCTGCCATACTAAATTGTCCCTAGGTGTGAATGTGTGTGTGTGTGGGCCCTGTGATGGCCTGGGGCTGGCGGCCTATCCAGGGTGTCTCCCCACCTGCCGTCCAATGACTGCTGGGATAGGCTCCAGCATCCCCACGACCCTGAGAGCAGGATAAGTGGTTTGGATAATGGATGGAAGTTGTTTCCACTTGCTGATTGAGGGTAAAAATGTATGACGCATACTAAATGCATTTTAATTGGCAGTTACCACTAAACAGTCATAGTACAGTATAGAGTACTGTGGGTAATCGGGTCATCATTCTGTGAGTATGTAGTATGTTTCAGAGAATTCGGACACAGCTCATCAGTACTGGTGGTACCAAGTTGATTAGCTGTTCATTTGATCAGTTTGTGCATCTTTTTTTTCTTAAAAAGGACACACTGACACAGAGCTAAGGAGGGTGTTTTCTGAACCTGCTAAACCAGGAGAGTCAATCATCCCATGAGCTTGTAGCTGCTTTGACCAGTACGGCGGTTACTGGTGTGAACCATATATTAGCCTATCGGTGTATTGTTGAGGAAGTAGTGTCCAGCCACATACTTGTCACGGCGAGAGCAGGAACAGGACCCAAATGCAGACAGCGGAGACAGGCTGGGACAAAGCAAGGCTTTAATGAAAGAGCGTACTTACAGAAACTGAAGCGACAAGTACAAAACAGCAAAGAAGGCATGAAGCACCCAGCCAACATAAGCTAACATGGGTGACATTTACAATCAGACAAATGAGCCAGAGCAACCAGGGGGAATCTATACCTGCTGGACAGCCAGTCAGGGAAATGGGGAACAGGTGAGCAAAGCAGGGGCAGGAATAGACATGGCAAGCTAATCAGGGAATGGGGGACAGGCCTGTAGGAACCTGTGGAAACCTGTAGAAATATGTAGGAACCTGTGGAAACCTATGGTAACTAATAGCCATTTTGATCCACACACTCCATACCAGTTGGTGGTGGTAATGCACCAATTTGTTGTCTGCCAACCACCAATTCACAACAAATAGAAGAAGAAGAAGAATGGGGGGGGGGGACAGGTGAGCAGAGCAGGGGCAGGAACACACATGGCAAGCCAATCAGGGAATG
This sequence comes from Lampris incognitus, assembly GCF_029633865.1. Classification (NCBI taxonomy): domain Eukaryota; kingdom Metazoa; phylum Chordata; class Actinopteri; order Lampriformes; family Lampridae; genus Lampris; species Lampris incognitus. The sequence continues at coordinate 146,966,556 of NC_079211.1, forward strand.
GGGAACAGGCGAGCCTTGGAAACCCAGACCACACAACCATGGCAATACTAAACATACTTTCAGTACTCTGCTGTTGTTTTAGTCAGACTTCATGAATGTTGCTTCCTTTATTACTTGCTAATGAGAAAAGCAACGAACGCCACGTCACCTTCACTTCCTTTTTGATGCTTACAGTTGTCTCTGTTTCTCTGTTACAGACTCTTCCTTCAGAAATATCCCTGCCCCATTTCTCCTCCAAACTCGTCCACCATGGTGCGGATAAGGAGAAATGGGGTAGGGGTAATTCGGAAGGAAGAGTATGTCAAGAGAGTGTCGGACAGAGTGATAAGTATGAAGCTGGAAATCGAAGGTGTATTGATGAATGTAAAATGCCCCACAAGGTGGGCATGAGATGGAAGAGAAAGAAGAATTCTGGAGGGAGTTGAATTGAGTGGTGGAGAGGGTACCCAAGGAGGAGAGAGTGGTGATTGGAGCGGACTTCAGTGGGCATGTTGGTGAAGGGAACGGGTGGTGAGGAGGTGATGAGCAGATATGATGCAAGGAGAGGAATGTGGAAGGACAGATGGTGGTGGATTTTGCAAAAAGGATGGAAATGGCTGTGGTGAATACATATTTCAAGAAGAGGGAGGAACAAAGGGTGACAGTAGGAGTGAAGGAAGGTGCACACAGGTGGACTATATCTTGTGTAGGAGGCGCGATCTGAAAGGGATTGGAGACTGCAAGGTGGTGACAGAGGAGGACGTAACTAGACTGCATCAGATGGTGGTCTGTAGGATGACTTTGGAGACCAATAAGAAGAGAGTGAAGGCAGAGCTAAGGACCAAATGGTGGAAGTTGAAGAAGGAAGACTGTTGTGTGGAGTTCAGGCAGGAGGTAAGACAGGCACTGGGTGGTAGTGAAGAGTTGCCAGATGGCTGGGCAACCACTGCAGAAATAGTGAGGGAGACAGCTAGGAAGGTACTTGGTGTGTCATCAGGACAGAGGAAGGAAGACAAGGAGACTTGGTGGTGGAATGAGGAAGTACAGCAAAGTATACAGAGGGAGAGGTTGGCAAAGAAGAAGTGGGATGGTCAGAGAGATGAAGAAAGTAGACAGGAGTACAAGGAGATGCGGTGTAAGGCAAAAAGAGAGGTGGCAAAGGAAAAGGCGTATGGTGAGTTGTATGACAGATTAGACACTAAGGAAGGAGAAAAGGACTTGTACCGATTGGCTAGACAGAGGGACCGAGCTGGGAAGGATGTGCAGCAAATAAGGGCGATCAAGGATAGAGATGGAAATGTGCTGACAAGCGAGGAGAGTGTGCTGAGAAGGTGGAAGGAGTACTATGAGGGGCTGATGAATAAAGAAAATGAGAGAGAGAGAAGTTTGGATGGTGTAGGGATAGTGAATTGGGAAGTGTGGTGGATTAGCAAGGAGGAAGTGAGGGCAGCTATGAAGAGGATGAAGAGTGGAAAGGCAGTTGGTCCTGATGACATACCTGTGGAGGCATGGAGATGTTTAGGAGAGATGGCAGTGGGGTTTTTAACTAGATTGTTTAACACAATCTTGGAAAGTGAGGGGATGCCTGAGGAGTGGAGAAGAAGCACACTGGTACTGATTTTCAAGAACAAGGGCGATGTGCAGAACTGTAACAACTACAGAGGTATAAAGGTGATCAGCCACAACGTGAAGATTTGGGAAAGAGTAATAGAAGCTAGGTTAAGAGGAGAGGTGATGATCAGCGAGCAGCGGTATGGTTTCATGCCACGAAAGAGCACCACAGATGTGATGTTTGCTTTGAGAATGTTGATGGAGAAGGTCAGAAGGAGTTAAATTGTGTCTTTGGGGATTTAGAGAAAGCATATGTCTCCAAACCATATGTTACATGGTTTGGAGACAGTGGCACTGATGAAAAGAGGAGGTGGAGCTGGAGGTGGCAGAGTTGAAGATGATAAGATTTTCACTGGGAGTGATGAAGAAGGACAGGATTAGGAACGATTATATTAGAGGGACAGCTCAGGTTGGACGGTTTGGAGACAAAGCAAGAGAGACAAGATTGAGATGGTTTGGACATGTGTGGAGGAGAGATGCTGGGTATACTGGGAGAAGGATGCTGAATATGGAGCTGCCAGGGAAGAGGAGAAGAGGAAGGCCAAAGAGGAGGTTTATGGATGTGGTGAGGGAGGACATGCAGGTGGCTGGTGGGACAGAGGAAGATGCAGAGGACAGGAAGAGATGGAAACAGAGGATCTGCTGTGGCGCCCCCTAATGGGAGCAGCCAAAAGTACTAGTAGTAGTAGTAGTAGTAGTACTAGTAGTATTAGTAGTAGTAGTAGACAGTTGTCTCCATTTCTCAAACAAATTCACAGCGTTGACCCGATGTGCGATGCGCCATGTTTCTTGTCAGTAGAGCGCTTGTGTTTCCAGGGTGTCAGATTATTTTAACCAGCTTGATTGTGATGTTGCAGTACTCCACATAGCTGTGGCGGTGCGAGACTTTACATGCTGTACCTTTTAACACAGTACATATCGTTTTGTTTTCTCTCTTGGCGTGTCTAGTGGGCGCTGAAGAGCTGGGTGGAGGGTAAACTGAAAGAGTGCGCCCACTCCATCTTCATCTTTGACGAGATGGAGAGGATGCCACTCGGGGTCATCGACATCCTGAAGCCCTTCCTGGGCCCCTCCCATGTTGTGTTCCGCACCAACTACCGCAAGGCCATCTACGTTTTCATAAGGTACACACACACACACACACACACACACACACACGAAGCCAGGCTTATCAACAGGGCAAAAAAGTAGCTCTTTATAGCCTGCCTGCGGTGGGGGTCCAAATTTCAACAACCACATGTGATATTTTACCAAGTAATTTGACTTTTGGAGTAGCGTGAAACCTCTGAGCCAATTGTTCTCAATCAGGTCCTCAGGTACCACCAATACGGCTGGTTTTGTATTCTAACAGGAGTTCATTACATCAGAATCAGTCAGGAACACTTAATTTGTCATTGCATTTTGTGAAATGAAGCACAACATCGTTGCCCACAGCAGTGCAACACAAAGACAAAAACACATATCCAAGAACTACAAGAACACATATATCCAAACTAACTCACATATCCAAACTAACACATATATCTAAACTAAACAAGGAAAATTACTGTCCAGGAGAACGAACGCCAGCCAGGATGAATGTCAGTACTGCCGGTCTGCATGGGCTAGCAGTTAGCTTAGCCTGCCCCGCTTCCGCGCCCTGGCAGCCCACCCTCGGTGCTTCCTCTTCGGGCACAGCTCCAGGCAGGGCCGTGGTCCTTGGGCCCACAGGATGCAGCAGACCAGGCTCCCTCAGCCGATCCAATGCCAGCTCTCCCAGCCAGACACCTTCGACACACCTCCCCGCACTCCACACGACGACACTAAAAACACAGTCAAGGCTAGGCGAGGCCGCCACCCAACTGCCCTCGGTGTTACTGGAACTGCCGGTCTGCATGGGCTAGCAGTTAGCTTAGCCTGCCCCGCTTCCGCATCCTGTCAGACCGCCCTCGGTGTTTCCTCTTTGAGCGCAGGGCCGTGGTCCCTTGGCCCACAGGGCGCGGCAGAACAAGCTCTCCCAGCTGATCCAGCGCCAGCTCTCCCAGCCATCAAACAAAGACAAACTGAGACGCAAACGTGGACAAAGACACTGCATGGACGGTGCTGGGTGAGGCTGCCGCAAACGCGAATTTGTGCTGCCGTCTTCCCACACTGGAAGCAGGGAAAAAAATTCACCTGTTCCTAGTGTAAAACTTCCCTGATGAAACAAAGAAAAAAGCATTACTGTGGGTCGAGAAACAACTAATAAACAGAACGGTGTCCTTCGTAAAGCGATCAAGGATGCTGACGCTTACGGTTTTTCAGAATGTTGACATCAACAGGTTCAGGCAAGTGGTGGGTGGATGCAGGTATGCTGGGCAGAGACATTCCTTTTATCAGCAGTCAGGAACACTTCTCATTTCTCTTCATGCACTTGTGTACGTGAAATGAAACGAAGTGCCGTTTCCCCCAGCCCACAGCGGTACAACACAAAGACAACAACACACCCCAAAACTACAAGAACACACATACCCAAACTAACACACATACCCAAACTAACACATGTACCCAAACTAACATATGCTTAGCACACAAAGTAAGGAAATGTGTGTTGGGTAGATTATTTCTTTGTTGTAACAATGCTTCTTGGCAATAAATCTTACACCGTTGGAAAGCCTGTTTATTTGCCTTTTAAATGGCGCCACATTTGTAAGGAACATGCATTTGTGGGATGAGCAGCAGAGCTGAGTATGTGGGTTGCGCCCATGAAAAATTTGCCAAATCTTCTGTGCCAATGCCAAACAGCTTATCTTGCTGCTGCTATTGACTCTTGTTTTGAGCTTCTGGTACCCCAGGTGCTGAATCAGCTGCCTGATATAAGATTTACTGCCAAGAAGCATTGTTACAACAAAGAGGTAATCTACCAAACACACATTTCCTTACTTTTTGTGCTAAGTTTATATCCAAACTAACCCAAAAAAATAACCCCCCAAGGGAACGAACGCCAGCCAGGATGACTGTTGGAACCGCCGGTCTGCATGGGCTAGCAATTAACTTAGCCCGCCCCGCTTTCGCATCCTGTCAGACCGCCCTCGGCGTTTCCTCTGCGGGCGCAGCTCCCGGCAGGGCCGTGGTCCCCGGGCCCACCGGACACAGCAGACCAAGCTGTCCCAGCTGATCCAGCGCCAGCTCCCCCAGCCAGACACCCTCGACACACCTCCCCGCACTCCTCACGACGACATCAAAACACCACAGTCAACGTGTTATCGGAACTGCCGGTCTACATGGGCTAGCAGTTGGCTTAGCCTGCCCCGCTCTCCCACCAGATCCAGCGCCAGCTCTCCCAGCCATCGAACGAAGACAAAACTTAGACGTGGACAAAAACACTGCATGGACGATACTGGGCGAGGCTGCCACGAATGTGAATTCGCGCCGCCATCTTCCCACACCGGAAACAGAAGCTCTTTGTTTTTATTGAGGGCCATGGGGATACAGGAACACAGGACATTAAAGGATGATGATGGTTTTTTTTACAACTTGGGTCTTATTTCTGTAGCTTTTGCCATCGTGCATGGGGGTTATGATACTTTACTCACTGGCTTCATCTTGGAGATTTTGGTCACAAGACCACTGCTGGATTCAGCTTTACAATGGTCCCTTACGGGACCTGATTACCTGGATCTGTCTGGCTTAGAGTCCTACTTTGTTGAATCGTGTGTGTGTGTGTGTGTTTAACTAGTACCACTGGAGAGGCGGTAATAAACCAGTTGGCCCTGAAGCAGCAGCAGGCGGGTTTGGGGAGAGAGGAGATCAGGCTGGAGGACCTGAAGGAAGCCCTCGTCCAGTCAGTTTATAACAGCAGCACGAGTAAGAACCACTCGCTTGTCCACCTTTCTGCATTCAACTACCCCACAAATACACACACTGTTCACAAATACACACACTGTTCACAAATACACACACTGTTCACAAATACACATACTGTTCACAAATACACATGCTGTTCACAAATACACACACTGTTCACAAATACAGATACTGTTCACAAATACACACACTGTTCACAAATACAGATACTGTTCACAAATACACATACTGTTCACAAATACACACACTGTTCACAAATACAGATACTGTTCACAAATACACACACTGTTCACAAATACAGATACTGTTCACAAATACACATACTGTTCACAAATACACACACTGTTCACAAATACAGATACTGTTCACAAATACAGATACTGTTCACAAATACACATACTGTTCACAAATACACACACTGTTCACAAATACAGATACTGTTCACAAATACACACACTGTTCACAAATACAGATACTGTTCACAAATACACATACTGTTCACAAATACACACACTGTTCACAAATACAGATACTGTTCACAAATACACACACTGTTCACAAATACAGATACTGTTCACAAATACACATACTGCTCACAAATACACACACTGTTCACAAATACAGATACTGTTCACAAATACACACACTGTTCACAAATACACATACTGTTCACAAATACACACACTGTTCACAAATACACGCACTGTTCACAAATACAGATACTGCTCACAAATACACACACTGTTCACAAATACACACACTGTTCACAAATACACACACTGTTTACAAATACACATACTGTTCACAAATCGGCCTTTAGTGGGACAAAAGAATTACAGCACCATGAGCACCAGCAGTGGCGCTGTTCGCCGTCAGTCATCTCACAGTTGTTATGGGGGTTCATTATTCCTGAGTGGAAGACATCAGTTTTGCTTGTGACTATTAGACTATCAAGTTTGTAGTAGAGACAAGCCTCCAGGTAGCGTGGCGGTCTGTTCTGTTGTCTACCAACACGGAGATCGCCCGATCGAGTCCCTGTGTTACCTCCGGCTCAGTCGGGCGTCCCTACAGACACAATTGGCCGTGTCTGCGGGTGGGAAACCGGATGTGGGTATGTGTCGTGGTTGCCGCACTAGCGCCTCCTCTGGTCGGTCGGGGTGCCTGTTCGGAGGGGAGGGGGAACTGGGGGGAATAGTGTGATCCTCCCACGCGCTACGTCCCCCTGGTGAAACTCCTCACTGTCAGGTGAAAAGAAGCGGCTGGCGACTCCACATGTATGGGAGGAGGCATGTGGTAGTCTGCAGCCCTGAGCATCACAAGTTAAACCGCTGCCCTTCAGCGTTTTATTCATCATGGCGGTTTCTCTGGACCTGAGAAGGTTTTGGAGTCATATAAAACTTCTAAAAAATCATTTAGGGACCCATTTGAAATCTCCCCAAGACCCACACTTTGAAAAACATTGCTGCACGTGACAAGCTGGAGCTGCGTGTCCACTGTGCAGAAAACCTGCATGAGCAGCGCTCACAGAACAGAAGCTAATTATCTGAGGTGGACTGAACTGAATAACCTCTCTTCTCCTCTCCCAGGTGGCTTCTATCACTCCGACATCCTCCAGGAAGAGCTCATCACACGTTATGTCCCCTTCCTGCCTCTGACCCGACGCCATGTGGAGCGTTGCGCCCGCTGGCAGCTCTGTCAGCTGGGCATGTGCCACCGAACGGATGTAGTCGAGGCGGTAGGGGGCGACATGGTCTACACTCCCGACGAAGGCCAGTACTTCTCCACCATAGGCTGCAAGGCCGTCTCCACCAAAATCACCCTCTTCCTGTAAGGAGGGAGGACGGAGAGCAGACACTCCTCCCGCCACCGTGGGCCAGCTAAACTTGGGCTGGTGTCATGGGGCATCCCTGTGGTACGCCACAGGATAAATCTACCCCCACACCGCTTTATAGGGAGGTTAAAGAATGTAGGGGGGCTCCAGTCCAACACACCCAAACCTCTGGAGCTTGCTGGTCAGATCACCTCTAAACTGTGATGGGGTTTCTAACCGCTAACCGAACCAGGGCTTTTTCTCCTGTTGGGAAATAGAAGAAACGGATTTTTCTGCCGATGTCAAACTTGGTTCAGTATAAACGGGAAAGAGTCGTACCTTGTTTTTGTTTTTTTATTGTTCTCATTCAGGAGTGCTGCTGTACTAAAATCCACCTCCACCTTCAGTAGCTGAACCTGTCGGGTGTCACGATGGGGTTTTTCGTGCGTTGGAGCACCGAGTCACCCCGTTTACTTTTCAGACTTTCGTGTATTCTGGGAATACGGACGGCACATGGACGCTGCAGAAATATTCTTTGTAGAACCGGGAGCTGACCAGTTCAACCACAGTCCTCTCCTGTGGCCCACTGAACAAGTGCATTGGCGCAGTCAGGGGTGGGGGGGTGGGGGGGTTCAGTGCCTTGCTGGTGTTGTTAGCTGGCTAACAGAGCCCGTAGAGTTGGTTGAGATTTATTGTAAGGGAACATGAGTCTGAGGCTTCCTCTCCTCTTCGCTCTTTGTGTCCTTTTCTCTTAACACTACAACGACCAAGGCCGCACTTTTGAGCGTTTTGGATTTTCAAAGTTTAATAACTTGGGGGGGATATATATATATATATATATATATATATATATATATATATATATATATATATATATATATATATATATATATATATATACACAGACCTGCCGTTCCATGAATGCTCCTAAAATTGCATAGATTTGCATTATAATTAGTTTCAGATCAATTGCACAAAAAAAGTTCTGGTAAGATCTACCTAAAACGACCATGAGCCGTCAAAAAGACGGCACGTAATTTGCACATGATCGTGCGCGTCATGTCACTATTCGTGACGCGTGTTGGTCGCATCATTTCCTTCGTGGAGTTCATTGCTCTGTCCTAGAAACACACTAGCGTCCTCCAGTGGAGAGAAATAGTCTAAACTTGATTTTTGAGTATTGCCAACATGTCTGGTTAGACCTCGTAACAGACGGGCCATGACTACCACCGAGGCGCTGCAGTATTTACAGGCGTTGGACGTGGTCGTTCTGGTAGCTTTTAAGTTCCGGTCGTTGTTTGGGACTGTTTCGGGTTTTAGCTTTCAGTTCTTTTCTTTACATTTCACGTGTTATAGGCCTTGTTGCGTTTGTTAGATTAGCAATATATGTTTTCCGTTTTGTTTTTCAGGCAATGTTTTTCACTTTTACCATTTTGCTGTTCAAGTTCGACCGTGTCTCTCTGAAGTTTAAATTGTTTAAAAATAGTATTAAAGTTGTTAATTAAAATGTTAATTTTGATGCCAGTTTCTTAACAGACATACTAAATATGTAATGCATTAATATCTCAACTGGGTATTTATCTTGGCAGAATATAGAGTTTAACAACCGGCTGTCATTTTGACCGCCCATGGTCGTTCTAGGTAGGAGTGAAATCCTGGTCGTTCCAGTGTTAAAGCGGCAGTCTGTGACTTTTCCCCTTTAATACGTCATTGTTTTCTTCATTGTAAAGGTGGGGGTGTTGAACAGACAGTCAGTCTTCCAGTAGAACAGTGTTGTGATATAGTGGATGTAGGAGGCAGAGAGAAACAGACCTGTTGACTCTGATGTTCTGGGACTACAAACCGGGTGTAGCAGGACTACAAACCAGGTGCAGCAGCCATTGTGGCTGGTGTGCCATCAGCTCAGCAGTAAACAGTTCCCACCCTTGTAAAAATGGATCCCGGGATCAAAGCTAACACAGACAGTCTGGTGTATTACAAACTACATCACACTATATGGGAACACTGTTGTACAGTCATACTGGTTGTCATGGACACATCAGCATCACGTCTCAGTCTTGTTTCCTGTCTCACTAGGAACATGTTCACCGCTGCACCAGTGTTTGTCCTACCCGGTCAAAGCATCTCAACGGCGGTACGCGGAGACTGGAGAGAGTCTCCGGCCATGGTACAGAGGTCTGGTAGTGTTGCGGAGCCTGACTCCGTCATACACATGGACACAATAGCCGTTCATTAAAGGAGAACTTTTGCAAATTTCAGCTTTAATCCTGAAGCGTCAATGTAGAGACACACGCGCATTCTGTTGGGCTGCGCCTCGTGGGAGGACCTGAAAGGCAGCGTAGGAGCCAATTAGCGCTCGAGCGTATACACAGGAGCCAATCTTTGTCTGGTCGGGTGTTCCGCCCGGGACGTTGGACACACCCAGAGACCCATGCTGAGGCAGCTTGTTGTTCCGGACGTGACTGTTTGTTGGGCATGGAAGTGGCGTTCGAGTTTAAAGGACACTACCAGTAAATGGCGTCCGTCTGTGGCGCAAGTAAACCCCTCAGTGGCGCAAGTAAACCCCTCAGTGGCGCAAGTAAACCCCTCAGGCAGGGGTGTCAAACTCCAGGCCTCGAGGGCCGCAGTGTCCGCAGGTATTTGTTGCAACCGTGCACAGCACCACCTGATTAAACCAGTTCCTTCCCCTCCTTGATCCAGGAGCTGAGCTAATTAGTGAAATCGGGCGGTGTAAGTGCACAGTTGCAACAAATACCTGCAGACCCTGCGGCCCTCGAGGCCTGGAGATTGACACCCCCCTGGTAGAGCGTCGGCTTGGCCTCTGCAGCGGGCAGGTGACTGACGCCATCACACACGCGGAGACAGTAAGCACCTGTTAGTGGAGGAGTCAAAGAAGAATTTCGGGAGTAGGACCACGGTGGTTCCTGGTCTTTGGATTGTGGGCCAGATTCGGTGCTGAGGCGCGCAGACGAAGCGTTTATGTGACAGGCTTTGAGGCGGTGGAGCGGCACGGCGGCGACTTACACCTGTCGGCCAGTAGATGGCAGCAAAACCCTTTTCTGTAACCAAGCGGTTGTTACTTTTTAATGAATTCCCTCTTTTAAATGTTATTTAAGTATTCAGAATATTTAATGAATTGTTTTTTTGGAAAGTTTTTTTTTTTGTCGTTGTTGTTGTTGGATATCTTGAATCATTTGGTATTTGTTTCTGTACTGTTTGAGTTGTTGTAGGTACTATAGATGTGTGTGTTTGTGGAGTTGTGTTGGAGTGTGTGTTTGGGTGTGACGGTCAGATCATACCACTTCAGTTTCCTCGTCCGTGTCACTCGTTCTCCCCTCACACGGGGAAACGACCGCAGCTGAGGGAACGGTGCCGTGACTCATTCTCGAGTCGTTAGTATTACAAATGTATGGTGGTTCTTCTGCCTTGCTGTCCATCCATCCATGACCCAAACCGCTCATCCTGCTCTCAGGGGGGCGGGGATATTGGAGCCTATCCCAGCAGTCGCTGGGTGGCAGGGGAGGAGACACCCTGGACAGACCGCCAGGCCATCACACACACACACACACACACACACACACACACACACACATCTAGCGGCAACATAGTATGGCCGAGTCACCTGACCTCCATGTCTTTGGACTGTGGGAGGAAACCGGAGCAGCCGGAGGAAACCCACACAGACACGGGGAGAACATGCAAACTCCACACAGAGGACGACCCGGGACGACCCCGAAGGTTGGACTACCCCGGGGCTCGAACCCAGGACTTTCTCGCTATGGGCACTGTGCCGCCCTTGCTATGCAGCTGAAAACTGTCTTTTTTATGTGTGTGTGTGTGTGGGGGGGGGAAACTGGTATATTGATTGAATGTTTTGTAGTTTGTTATTTTTTGCTGGTCCATTAAATTCAATCATGGTTTCAGTCAAACGAGTGAAAGATGCTTGAAAATCCCCCAGCTCCTTTGGCTGGTCGATCAGCATTAGTGTCCAGTTCTCATTGTGTGCCTCTCGCATGTGTAGGTAGAAATCTGAGGTGTAAGATATCCACCGGTTTCCTTGCTCTCAGAGACGTTATCTAATGACCGTGTTGTGTGTGAGTCTCTGCTCTAAGCCCATTTCTGCGTCAAATGGTTTTTCTGGTGCTGGGTCTCAATAGATTCCCACCTCACACTGGAGTTTTGAATATCAGAATCATCCATCAATCCATCCATCCATGACCCAAACCGCTCATCCTGCTCTCAGGGTCGCGGGGATGCTGGAGCCTATCCCAGCAGCCACTGGGCGGCAGGCGGGGAGACACCCTGGACAGGCCGCCAGGCCATCACAGATATCAGAATCAGAAACACTTTATTTGTCCTTTCATTTCCTGCACCTGCGCACATGAAATGAAACGAAACATCGTTCCCCCAGCCCACAGCAGTGCAACACAAAGACAAAACACTCATCCAAGAACTACAAGAACACATATATCTAAACTAACACACATATCTAAACTAACACATATATCTAAACAAAACAAAAAAAGAATCACTGTCCAGGAGAACGAACACCAGCCAGGATGACTGTCGGAACCGCCAGTCTGCATGGGCTAGCAGTTAGCTTAGCCTGCCCCGCTTCTGCGTCCTAACAGACAGCCCTCGGTGTTCCCTCTTCAGGTCTAGCTCCGGTCAGGGCCATGGTCCCTGGGCCCACAAGACGCAGCAGACCAGGCTCCCTCAGCTGATCCAATTTTAGCTCTCCCGGCCAGACACCTTCAACACACCTCCCCTCACTCCACACGACGACACTAAAACACAGTCAAGGCTAGGCGAGGCCGCCTCCAGACCACCCTCGGTGTTATCGGAACTGTCAGTCTGCATGGGCTAGCAGTTAGCTTAGCCTGTCCCGCTTCCGCATCCTGACAGACTGCCCTCGGTGTTTCCTCTTCGGGCCTAGCTCTGGTCAGGGCCGTGGTCCCTGGGTCCACAGGATGCAGGAGACCAGGCTCCCTCAGCTGATCCAATGTTGGCTCTCCCAGCCAGGCACCTTCAACACACCTCCCCTCACTCCACACGACGACACTAAAACACAGTCAAGGCTAGGCGAGGCCGCCGCCAGACCACCCTCGGTGTTATCGGAACTGTCAGTCTGCATGGGCTAGCAGTTAGCTTAGCCTGCCCCGCTTCTGCGTCCTGTCAGACCACCCTCGGTGTTTCCTCTTCGGGCCTAGCTCTGGTCAGGGCCGTGGTCCCTGGGTCCACAGGATGCAGCAGACCAGGCTCCCTCAGCTGATCCAATGTTAGCTCTCCCAGCCAGGCACCTTTGACACACCTCCCCTCACAGCAGACAGCGCTGCATCCTGTGGAACGCATCAGTCCTTTCAGAGAAAGTGAGATGAACGATCATGTTTCTTTTTTGTAAATTGGTGATTAAGTTTTGATGTAATCCATAACTCAGAGTAGTGTTTCGATTATAATCTACAGGTCACAATGCAGTTTTTTGTAAAAAAACAAAAACAAAAAGAAATCATGGAAACTAATGAGTACCATCAAAATATGTGTTGTGTTGGTTTATCACAAGTTTCATGACGAGGAGTCGATACACCTAGCTATGTGTTTCCTCAAATCAGTTTTCTAGCTAGATTGTAATTTAGTATTTAGTGATTTCCGTCTGCCTGTTAAGATTTGTTAAGATCTATAAAATTCAAACTAATAAGACTTACACAAATTTTAATTTTAAATAATAGTGACTTCAGAATTTGACTAGCTTGTAGCATTAGCTTAGCTTCTCTGTTGCATTTCCCAAAGGTAAAGCATCCAGTTAGCTATGTAACGTTTAGAATAAAGATATATATACAAGAAATTCTCCAAAAAAAAAACTTTTGAAAGTAGTCTGTTAAGATTTATCATGAGAAAAGCATAACAGGTTGGACGTTATGGACTTTTCCCATAGAAAAACCTGCCTTGTTCAGTTGTGGTCTGTTGTGTCGTGTCGGCCTCGGGAAGGCCAGAGAGCCAGGCATCCTGAATTACTACACAAACAAGGCGGTGTTTCATTTGAGCTTCCATCAGTTCAGACAGAAAACCCGAACGTCTTTTCCCCAAATTGCGTTACTTGATCCGTCCCTTTGAGCATCACATTTATTCTCGATAAAAGGTCTTTCTGTGATATACGACAACACAACAAGGTACAAAGAAAAATGCTCAGGAAATGTTCCCATTTTGACCCTAAACCACCAATAAATCTGGGAAAATGGTTCTAAAGTGAAATGTACACTATAAATGTGACAAGCTGACTGCTGCCATGTTAAATAAAGCACGCTGATGTGTATTACTTCATATTAGTAAAGGTGTTAGCATGCTAGCTTCCCATCTTGAGGCCCTCTCTTCCCCAGACTAAAAATGACGTCATAGGCTGTGCCAAGTAATACACATCATTCCATCCCATTCCACTATCCAGACCGCTTATCCTGCTCTCAGGGTCGTGGGGGATGCTGCAGCCTATCCCAGCAGTCATTGGGCGGCAGGCGGGGAGACACCCTGGACAGGCCGCCAGGCCATCGCAGGGGTAATACACATCAATTAACGTTTATGTAAGTTTAGGGCGTTTTAGAACAAGGCTCTGTGTTAAGGGTCAGAAACTTAAAAGTTAATGAGCTGAGGAATGTTTTCACACCGTGTGCGACTTTAACAACCAACACTCCGCAATCATCGCTCTCGCTCTCTTGTCTATCCGCGAGTTTCTTGGGGGGGAGGTCCCTGGGGAAACGTTTATGGGTAATACTTCCGGTGTTCGGCGGAAGCAGTATCACGGACCAGCGGCAGATTTGACTGAAGAAGTTTTTTTTTTTAATTCGGCTGAAGAAGCGTTAGCTATTGCTGTTCGTGTTTAAAGAAGGACGATAAAAGTTGCTAACCTGCAGATAAAATGTGGTTACGGAGCTCGGGGACAACATGTGTTGTTCGTGGTTGTACATACAACCGGACGAAACTTAATGAGCGGCCTAAACGGGCGCGCTTCGATCATAAGCCTAAAACTAAAACAGCGGCCTGTCTGGCGGCGTCTCCCCGCCTGCCGCCCAATGACCGCTGGGGTAGGCTCCAGCTTCCGGCGGCGACTCCCCGCCTGCCGCCCAATGACTGCTGGGGTAGGCTTCAACTTCCGGCGGAGTCTCCCCGCCTGCCGCCCAATGACCGCTGGGATAGGCTCCAGCTTCCGGCGGCGTCTCCCCGCCTGCCGCCCAATGACCGCTGGGGTAGGCTCCAGCTTCCGGCGGCGTCTCCCCGCCTGCCGCCCAATGACTGCTGGGGTAGGCTCCAGCTTCCGGCGGCGTCTCCCCGCCTGCCGCCCAATGACTGCTGGGATAGGCTCCAGCTTCCAGCGGCGTCTCCCCGCCTGCCGCCCAATGACTGCTGGGGTAGGCTCCAGCATCCCTGAGAGCAGCATCAGCGGTACCGATAAGGTAGAGGCTAGTTCCCATCCATGCAGAGAACGGAAATGGAGTAGAGAACGGTCAACTGAGCATGCGCGAAACGCCTCTACCACGCCCCGCGTAGCATCCAGGCGCTAGGATTCTAGGAAGACCCGCCCCTACTCTGCGTCCGATTAGCTAACTTTAACCCCTAACCCCGCCCTAACCCTAACCTTAACCAACCCAAACAACGGGGGCAACGAGTACTCGCGCATGCTCAGTTGACCGTTCTGTGCACCGACGGTAACTAGCCTCTACCGTAAAGATAAAGGATGGATGGACTATTTCCTGTCAGCGATGGTAGGCTTTAGTTTGCCTATGACGTCACGGGACCGCGCCGCTGTCGCGCGAGCTGCTGACGCAGGGCAGGAAGTGCTTTTCTGCGCCGGAAGCGCGATCCCAGGACTCCCTGAACGCCCTGCGTCGTGCGTCGTTCGAGGTTGCTCAGATCGATCAAACCGAGAAACCACGGGGAGCTTTTATCGAGTAGCGGAAGTTGTTGTCCGCAAGGGGGGGGGGGATGCAAGACGTCGACCAGAAAACGCCGGAAACATTTGCTGGCGACGCTTCGTCCGAGGAGCGGAGTTGGGATGGTGCTGACGTGCAGTGACCACGTGGTCCAAGGTAACGACACTTACGTGGCTATGTTGATGTTGCTAGCTGTTTCCTTGCGTTGTAATGTTAGTTATTGGGGGTTTTTTTCTGTGCTTTGTTGGAATTCGTACCCTTGTAACTGAACAGCAATACTGTAACGTGCATGGATAAGAAGACACGCTGGCCGCCGGCCGGCGGGTCCGACCCTTTAGCCGAACGGTTAGCGATGTCTCCTGCGGTGCGGGCGGTACGGGTTCGCCTCCCGGCCCCGGAACTTCCTGTGGTTGCGTTGTCCCCCGAATTCGCTACAATACGTAACTAATTACAAGCAGTGTTTTGCAGGGTGCAACCTTATTGCTACAAGCGTTTAATTGCGGTTTTGTTGTTCTCTCTAGGCTGCCCAGTGCTTTAAATCAGTGTTTCTCAACCCAGTCCTCAAGGACCCCCTATCCTGCATATTTCCTTTGCAACCCTGAATAGGTACCCGTTTGTAGTCATTCAACCAATCAGCAAGGAATTTTGTCAGATGTTGCACACCTTGCATAATTAAGTGCTGCGAGATGATTGGTCGAGTAAGTAGAAGCAGGGCTACCTATGCAGGGTTACCATGAAAATCTGCAGGATAGGGGGTCCTTGAGGACTGGGTTGAGAAACACTGATTTAAATGACATGGAGTCTGTAGCCTGGGCTCCTACAGTTAACAGCTAGATCACTGTGTCAACTACTAATAAGACACGTTAGCCCCTAGCTAACGGATTGTCGCCTTGTGGTGCAGTACACCCCGTATCGAATCCCGCACCGGGCAAGAAAATAACCGGTTACAACTGTTTCAGTGTCGTCGCTGATATATTTCATTTCGTGGCCTGGGCACCCTTGGGACAGTCTGATCATACAATTAGTTTTCTAATCCCTAAGTGTCGTCAAAAATCGAAGCACAAAAAAAAAACCAAGTCCTAGGGTGGTGAAACAATAGTTTTCCCCAGGCTATGGAGAGATTTAGTGACTGTTAAGATATTACAGACTGGTCTGTCTACCTCTAACGGGAGCAGCCAAAAGTAGTAGTAGGTCTGTCTCTGAGGAGGCATGCCATGACTTAGACAATTGCACCGACACTATTATGTCTTACTGCGATGGACTGGCGGCCTGTCCAGGGCGTTTCCCTGCTTTCTGCCCAATGACCTCTGGGATAGGCTCCAGCATCCCGCGACCTTAATTAGGATAAGCGGCTTGGAAAATGGATGGATGGATATGATGTCTTGCATCCATTTCTCAGAAGCTGTGTGCTTTCCATCCAAGACAGTGACTGTGTTTAGTAACAACAAGCCGTGGTTCAGCAGCAAGGTTAGAATGCTATATAGGAAGAAAAACAATGCATTCAAGAGGGGAGATAGAGAACTCTACAAAGCCACAAAATATGAATTGAGGAGTGAGCGAGGCTAAGGCCAATTACAAACGAAAGCTTGAGTAAAGGCTCCAGGACAAGGACAGCAGAGGTGTGTAGCAGCGACCTCAGCAAATTACCAACTATATAAGGCCAAACACTCAGCCTGTAATGATGACCCCAAGCTCCCTGGTGAACTGAATGAATTCTGCTGTCGTTTTGATAAAACCTCAACTCGCCAAAATAGTCTGCCTAAAGTGCAAGCCCCCCAGAGTCCACCCTTTGTGATTGGAGAGCATGCGGTAAGGTGTCTGCTGTGCAATCAGAACAGCAGGAAATCTGCAGGCCCTGATCTCGTGTCCTCAGCCACTTTAAAATGATGTGCTGCTGAACCTGCTTCTGTTCTGAATTGTATTTTTAATTGGTCTATCAACCAGTGTAAAGTACCAGCATGCTTTAATTAAATATGCAGTAATAATTCCTGTGCCTTAGAAGTCCATTGTTAGCTGTTTAAATGACTACAGGCCCATTGCCTTCACATCTGTGGTAATGAAAGTGTTTGAGTGTGTAGTATTTAATCATCTGTCCAGTTTGGTTGAGTTTGATTGGGATTGAAGCTGTTGTCAGACTTTGTTGGAGCACAGCACTTCCTAGTTTCACTCTCTTGAGTTTTGATAGGTGGGTCAGCTGACGCTGGTCACACCCTCTACTGCTACCTTACTGCAAAAATTTGAAAGGGGCAGGATTGCCACTAAAAGCCTATAAAGTGAGTTCTAACGAAGCTCCAAACAGAACAAGCTCTGATCTAGAATATAGGAGATAGCGGTTGGTTGGTTGGTAAGTGTTTTTAAACCTTTGTTTTTGAGTTTGATTGGGACTGAAGCTGTTGTCAGGCTTTGCTGGAGCAGAACACATCCTGGCGTCCTGGGTTCACTCTCTTGGGCTTCGATAGGTGGATCAGTTGATGCCGGTCACACCCTCTATTGTTGCCTTGTGAAAATCTGAAAGGGGCGGGTTCAGCCGCGATACTACCTGGTATTTAAACACACAAACTGTGATTAAGCGTCAACAGAAGCATCAGCCCTTGTGTGTCAGCCCTCATTATGTGAAGAGCTGTGAGTCCACCGAGCAAAGACATTAGCTCGTTAGTCCTTTTCTCCGTGGGTTAAGAGGAGAGGTGATGATCAGCGAGCAGCAGTATGGTTTCATGCCACGAAAGAGCACAACAGGTGCGATGTTTGCTTTGAGAATGTTGATGGAGAAGTATAGAGAAGGTCAGAAGGAGTTACATTGTGTCTTTTGGATTTAGAGAAAGCATACGACAGGGGGCCAAGAGAGGAGGTGTGGTATTGTATGAGGAAGTCACGGGTGGCAGAGAGGTACGTAAAAATGGTGCAGGATATGGATGAGGGAGGTGTGACAGCAGTGACGTGTGCGGTAGGAATGATGAATGGGTTCAAGGTGGAGGTGGGATTATATCAAGGATCGGCTCTGAGCCCTTTCTTGTTTGCAATGGTGATGGACAGGTTGACGGATGAGATCAGGCAGGAGTCTCCGTGGACTATGATGTTCGCGGATGACATTGTGATCTTTAACAAGAGTAGGGAGCAGGTTGAAGAGAGCCTTTCGAGGTGGAGGTATTTACTAGAGAGAAGAGGGATGAAAGTCAGTAGGAGCAGGACGGAATACATACACGTGAATGAGAGCGAGGACAGCGGTATGGTGAGGATGCAGGGAGTAGAGGTGACGAAGGTGGATGAGTTTAAATACTTGGGGTCAACTGTTCAAAGTAATGGGGAGTGCAGAAGAGAAGTGAAGAAGAGAGTGCAGGCAGGATGGAGTGGGTGGAGAAGAGTGTCAGGAGTGATTTGTGACAGAAGGGTACCAGCAAGAGTTAAAGGGAAGGTTTACAAGATGGTAATGAGACCAGCTATGTTATATGGTTTGGAGACAATGGCACTGACAAAACGACAGGAGGTGGAGCTGGAGGTGGTGGCAGAGTTGAAGATGCTAAGATTTTCATTGGGAGTGATGAAGAAGGACAGGATTAGGGACGAGTATATTAGAGGGACAGCTCAGGTTGGACGG
This sequence comes from Lampris incognitus, assembly GCF_029633865.1. NCBI lineage: Eukaryota > Metazoa > Chordata > Actinopteri > Lampriformes > Lampridae > Lampris > Lampris incognitus. The sequence continues at coordinate 146,985,295 of NC_079211.1, forward strand.
TTTGGAGACAAAGCAAGAGAGGCAAGATTGAGATGGTTTGGACATGTGTGGAGGAGAGATGCTGGATATATTGGGAGAAGGATGCTGAATATGGAGCTGCCAGGGAACAGGAGAAGAGGAAGGCCGAAGAGGAGGTTTATGGATGTGGTGAGGGAGGACATGCAGGTGGCTGGTGTGACAGAGGAAGATGCAGAGGACAGGAAGAGATGGAAACAGATGATCCACTATGGCGGCCCCTAACAGAAGCAGCCAAAAGTAGTAGTAGAATTTTCTGATTTCCCATGTCGTCCCCCCCCCCGGTCTGGTTTTTGGTTCCCCCTGTGCCACCTCATTTTAGAAAATCCTGGACTCGCCCCTGAAGGAGCTACACAACTCTTATAACAGTACTTTTCAAGTAGATGTCCTTTGAAGAACGAGGAGAGGGAGGATTCTTGGATTTGATGCACTAGTTGGTAGTTGGTGACTATATATCCCCCCCCCCCCACTATAACAGTTCATTCTCAGTGGACCAAATGGCCAATGGTCGGCTGCGGCCCTTCTGGTATTTCACAATCATATGACTGCAAACAACGTATGGAGACAAATGATAAATGTTAATTGTAGACACGTATTTGACCAGATGAGCCAATACTGACTCTGTTCCCCTCCAAACCAACACCCACGTCACACCCTACCTGCCCCGCAGTACTCCGTTCTGTCAGATAAGCTTTGTTCAAACTGTTCATCCACTAATAATATGCAGATTTTATTATGGTATGGTCTTATGGTGACTAAACGATTAAACCTGTCCCATGATTCTTTGCACCTTTGTGAAATGACTGTCCGAGGTAGACAGCCAAGCAGGAGGGGCGGCAAATTCAAGTGTATTTTCTAGCAATTTCATGATAAAAAAAAAAAAAGTTTGTTGTGTAGTGCATGATACCACTGGTGATACATACCTTCTTTTTCCCCCCTCTTTGCTGTTGTCTACACCTGAATTTCCCTTCTGGCATGGATAAAGGTTATCCTAGCCAAAGTGACAAAGCTCTTCTGTTGTTACGAGGGGTCACTCCTGCTTGGATGTGTCCGCCAAGTAGCGTACGTGGTGCGGTATACACTACGTACTTGAAGTATGTAGAATGTACTATCAATTCATGCTTGGGTGTTAATGAGGAGGACATTTTTCTCAAGATGCTTGAAATGGGCTCTGACGTCTTGCATGTAGTATTAAAGATTGTGCATAAATCTAGTCAAAATCCTGGACTGTGGCGTAAGGCAGCGTTTTGAATGTGTTATTAAGACGCATGCTTTTCCAGTTTATTCATAATGCACAGATTTCTAACGTTTTGAAGCGACGTCCTTTGCCGCTGGGCGACGAGGCTTTTGATTGGAGCCACATTCTGATCGACATTGCCATCAGCAAACTGCAACTAAATGGCGGGCCCTTAAAGTTTACTGCTCCAGAGTTGTGATGGAGCGCTGTAAACCGGTTGTAGTGGTAAACCAGGGTAAGATTTTAGTTGTGACCCGGTGGATGCCAAAATGAGCGAGCCCCTCTCACTATTTTACCAGCCGGATGGATTGGTCAGACAGTACAGACTTTTTAAATGAGCGTTAACTGTTTATCTGCCAGAGCAGCTGGTAGTGAGGAATAACTCAGGATTAGTGATTTTGTTTAAAGGGGTGGTCAATATAATGTAAATACATACATGTTTTGGTAGTCTGTAGTACTGTGATCCTGTAATAAAAATACGGGTATAGCTCCATTAGGCCATGTAATTGGACTACTGTCGTTGTCCCAGTGTACAAGAACCAGAGGAGAATCGATTTATTGACGGAAGTATGTCCGACCCCGGTACAGTAGGTGGCGATATGCCTCCTTTCAGCTGGTTGCTATTGGACCTCCTTCCAGTTGACCTGTTGCGTCACAGACCAAACAAGCGACAAACAAGTTAGCAAGCACCTCCTTTAGCTGACGCAACATAAAGCTTGTCTCCTCGTCTGTCCAGAAATGCGTGGTTCTCGCTCCAGCACTCGCCATGTTGATGCTGTCGATACTACGCTGTTCCACTTCCGGGTGAAAGACCCCTGCGGGAAGTATGGATCATGTGCAGCACGCCGAGGCCAGTTCGGGGCCGACTGAAGCGTATACATGCCAGGGTAAGTCCATCCCCAACCGCGTCGTCTAGGTGTGTTAGTCCGACTTCGAGAAATTCGATTTCGTACGATTTCAGTGTGACTAACACGTTTACATGTACTCTAAAAGTCCAGTTTTAGCCGGACTAACGCAATAAATCCACTTTTTTCTAACATCATGTAAACGTAGAGTGAGTGTTCCTGGATGTTTGTTGTAGCGCCACTAGGAGGCGCCGCGCAGTCTGCTGGAAGAGCGATGCGTGACATCACGTAGACTCCATGCTGAGGAACTACACCGGTGTCACTCTTCAGTACAGACGAGACAAGCACGTAAAGCCCAACTCGGCCTCGGCAGACCAGAAGGTGGGAGTGACTGGGAAGATACCTGTGACCCTCTAAAGGTCTCCACAACCCCAAAACCCCTCAGTTTCACTCAGTACCCATGTGCTTGGACACACAAGTCGGAGACGTGGACCCTGGTGCTCGTCTCGACATTGTAGTGGAAGCTACGCGATCTCTAGACTAAGCAGTGAATTTCAGCTCAGCGCTGCTCCGGTGGTTATAACTGTGTTATTACAACCCTGGACTGCCATAGGCTTGAAAATGTGACGCTTTACGAGTCACGACCCCCCCGGCTCGCCCGCCCGCCCGCCTTCTACTGTAAATAAGAAACAGTCAAATCCTTCCGTTGAGGGTAGGGGTGTTTGAGCGAAAGGCGTATTGAACGAGAGAGAGAGAGAGAGAGAGAGAGAGAGAGAGAGAGAGAGAGAGAGCAAAGTTACATATTTTTGTATTTTTGTATTCCGGCCAATTACCCCACTCTCCCGAGCCGTCCCGGTCGCTGCTCCACCCCCTCTGCCGACCCGGGGAGGGCTGCAGACTACCACATGCCTCCTCCCATACATGTGGAGTCACCAGCCGCTTCTTTTCACCTGACGGTGAGGAGTTTCACCGGGGGGACGTAGCGCGTGGGAGGCTCACCCTATTCCCACCAGTTCCCCCTCCCCCACAAACAGGCGCCCTGACCGACCAGAGGAGGCGCTAGTGCCCACCAGGACACGTGCCCACATCCGGCTCCCCACCCACAGACACGGCCAATTGCGTCTGTATAGGGACGCCCGACCAAGCCGGAGGTGGCACGGGGATTCGAACCGGTGATCCCCGGTGTTGGTAGGCAGACCGCTGCTCCACCCAGACGCCCGTGGTGCAGGTCTTCACCAGCTGGTCCTGCGTGGCTTTGCTTGGCAATATCGCGAGCGACAAGTTAGGTTTGCGTTCCTCTGTGTCCATAGTTTGAACATTTGTGGGTTGGTTGTTGTCTTAAATGCGCCGGTGATGGAAGACATGGTAAGGGAGGTGTGTTTGGGTGTAGCTCCTCAGGGTGGGGTCCATATATTCCCTCCTTGCTGATGGAGTTTGTTGACATCGCCTGCTGCTCTGTCAAAACCAGGACACCCCTCATCCGTCTTCTCATATACGTACATGCCACGTCCCCCTCCCATCCCTGTGTGATGACTTCATTTGCCCCACACACACACATACACACACACACCCCGGGGTGGGTGTGAGGAAGAGGAGGGTGTGAGGTCAGGGCTCTGAGTGGCCTCTTCACCCCAGCTGCCGTTGTTAAAGGAAGAGATTTTCTGCATCAGCATCCTCCTGTACAATGAGGAGCACATATAATACCACGATGACCACCACCACCACCACCGCCCCACCTCCACCGCCCCCGCCCCGCCTCCACCGCCCCACCTCCACCGCCGCCACCGCCACCGCCCCGCCCGGCTAGCACACCAACACACACACCAACACACACACCTTTCCATCCCTACACCCCTCCTCCTTCCACCATGACCACATTTGCCTGACCTTTGAGAGTTTGTTCACACGCTCCCATGTAGAACAGCTGGACAAGTCTCTCTCTCTCTCTCTCTCTCTCTCTCTCTCTCTCTCTCTCTCTCTCTCTCTCTCTCTCTCTCTCTCTCTCTCTCTCTCTCTCTCTCTGTCCTCTCATCTCAGTTTTCCCATTCTCCCTAACTCCTACCCCCTTGTTCTCTCTCCTCTACTCTCTCTCTCTGTCTGTCTGTCTTGCTCTCTCTCTCTCTCCTCTCTTCATCTCAGGTTTCCCATTCTCCCTAACTCCTACCTCCTCGTTCTCTCTCTCTCTCTCTCTCTCTCTCTCTCTCTCTCTCTCTCTCTCTCTCTCTGTCTCTCTCTCTCTCTCTGTCTCTCTCTCTCTCTCTCTCTCTCTCTCTCTCTCTCTCTCTGTCTCTCTCTCTGTCTCTCGCTCTCTCTCTCTCTCTCTCTCTCTCTCTCTCTCTGTCTCTCTCTCTGTCTCTCGCTCTCTCTCTCTCTCTCGCTCTCTCTGTCTGTCTCTGTCTCTGTCTCTGTCTCTCGCTCTCTCTCTCTCTCTCTCTCTCTCTCTCGCTCTGTCTCTGTCTCTCTCTCTCTGTCTCTCTCTCTCTCTCTCTCTCTGCCACAAATTGGGTGTAAAAAGCCACTGGGCCTCTGACCCAGAAGCCCCCCCCCCATCCTCTCCATGTTGCCCTCCAACGGGGCAACAATAGGACGCTACCCCCCCTCCAAACCCCCCCTCCCACCACCACCACATCTGTGAGTGGCCCTCTGCCTCCCCATTCTTCTCCCTAACCGCTCCATTATTGGGCCGCTTTCACTTGTAAATGTGGGCAGCGATACCTCTGATGGGTCTTTTATGCCCCCGGCTGGGGTCATGAGGAAGGTAAGGGCGCGCTGAGGAGAGGAAGGACACAATGAAGGGTGAGTTGCGGGCGAGGGGGGGGTTGTTGGTTTGTGTGTGTGTGTGGTGGGGGGGGGTAAAGGCGTCTTTTTCAGGCCCAGAGTGTGAAGGGTTGGCTGGGGGGGGAAGGGGTAATGTGACAAAGAGTTAAATCCTTTTTTGTGTGTGCAGTCATTCGGGACGTTTGGGACCAAGCCCGGCTATCTGGCCTGCATTCCTGTGGCCGACCAGCACAGAACTGAACAGAACATAACTGAACTGAACAGAACAAAACTGAACTGAACAGAACAGAACAAAAGAGAACTGAACTGAACTGAACTGAACCGAACAGAACAGAACTGAACAAAAGAGAACAGAACAGAACTGAACAAAAGAGAACAGAACAGAACTGAACTGAACAAAAGAGAACAGAACTGAACTGAACCGAACAGAACAGAACTGAACAAAAGAGAACAGAACAGAACTGAACAAAAGAGAACAGAACAGAACTGAACTGAACTGAACCGAACAGAACAGAACTGAACAAAAGAGAACAGAACTGAACTGAACCGAACAGAACAGAACTGAACAAAAGAGAACAGAACTGAACTGAACTGAACAAAAGAGAACAGAACTGAACTGAACTGAACAGAACAGAACTGAACTGAACCGAACAGAACTGAACAAAAGAGAACAGAACAGAACTGAACTGAACTGAACAAAAGAGAACAGAACAGAACTGAACAGAACAAAAGAGAACAGACCAGAACAGGAAAGATTTTAAAACTCCTCCTGAGCAACCAAGTTTTATTCCTACAAAGAAAACGTGTGCGAATCTTTTATTAAAATGAATCCTTCGCACTTTTCCCCTCTGAGATGTCAACAACCTAAACTGCGTGATGAGGTGTGTTGATGTTGTTTGAAGTACGACAGCTTTATCATGTCATTACCATGTTATTATCACGTCATTACCATATTATTACCATGTTATTACCGTGATAAATAAATGAGCAGGGACTTCTTTTGGTCCCATCACTGCAAAAACAAATTGAAAACTAACATACAGATGACATATAGACCCCAGACTATACACATTACTACACATAGACAGTACACTATACATATTACTACATATAGACAGTACACTATACATATTACTACACATATACCACAGACTATACATATTACTACATATAAACAGTACACTATACATATTACTACATATATACCACAGACTTATACATATTACTACATATAGACCCCAGACTATACATATTACTACATATAGACAGTACACTATACATATTACTACATATAGACCCCAGACTATACATATTACTACATATAGACAGTACACTATACATATTACTACATATAGACCCCAGACTATACATATTACTACATATAGACAGTACACTGTACATATTACTACATATAGACCACAGACTATACATATTACTACATATAGACAGTACACTATACATATTACTACATATAGACAGTACACTATAAATATTACTACATACAGACCACAGACTATACACCTAAGTACATATAGACCACAGACTATAAATATTACTACATTTAAGCAGTACATTATACATATTACTGCATATAGACAGTACACTATACATAGTACTCCATATACATATGCACATGGAGTTGGCTACACCACATGTATACTTGGCTAGTGAAGGCTAACAGGCTACACCACATGTATACTTGGCTAGTGAAGGGTAACAGGCACCACCACATGTATACTTGGCTAGTGAAGGCTAACAGGCTACACCACGTGTATACTTGGCTATTGAAGGCAAGCAGGATACACCGCATGTATACTTGGCTAGTGAAGGGTAACAGGCACCACCACATGTATACTTGGCTAGTGAAGGCTAACAGGCTACACCGCATGTATACTTGGCTAGTGAAGGCTAACAGGCTACACCACATGTATACTTGGCTAGTGAATGGTAACAGGCACCACCACATGTATACTTGGCTAGTGAAGGCTAACAGGCTATACCACATGTATACTTGGCTAGTGAAGGCTAACAGGCACCACCACTTGTATACTTGGCTAGTGAAGGCTAACAGGCTACACCACATATATACTTGGCTAGTAAAGGCTAACAGGCTACACCACATGTTTACTTGGCTATTGAAGGCAAGCAGGATACACCGCATGTATACTTGGCTAGTGAAGGGTAACAGGCACCACCACATGTATACTTGGCTAGTGAAGGCTAACAGGCTACACCGCATGTATACTTTGCTAGTGAAGGCTAACAGGCTACACCACATGTATACTTGGCTAGTGAAGGGTAACAGGCACCACCACATGTATACTTGGCTAGTGAAGGCTAACAGGCTATACCACATGTATACTTGGCTAGTGAAGGCTAACGGGCTAACGCTAAGTTTTCAGTGCACAGGTTTTGGGTATGATGAGATGGCCGTCATGATATCGCTGTGGGATTATACACCACCCCCACCCCCCATCCTTCATCCCAAAGTTTCCACACACACCCATACCCAACCGAGGGGGGGCGGGGGGCGTGCTGGGTCTCCAGGACAACAGGTGAACAAAGGGGAGGCACTGGGGGGGAATGTGGCATGGTAGAAAGGGGTGGGGTGGATGTGACCTTGGCCTCTGTGCTGTGGTCAGATTGGGTGAGAAAGGCCACGGGCCGTAAAGGAGGGCGAGAGAGGATGAGGATAATGGCGGAGACGCCTCTCGCTCTCTTCAAAGTTGATGAATAACAAAATCATGTGCAAACACACACACACACACACACACACACACACACACAGAGCCCTGGCTCCCCTCCTGACCCTGTAAGGCTGCTGGTCTTTGACGTGGTCACTTTCTCAGCTCTCGTGATTGATGAGTGATTGCTTTCCCAACCATAAATTATGGAAATGGCGCGCGGTGTGACGACGCGGAGCGCCGCGGCTCAGCAGCTGCAACTTCACTAATCCCGCTCAGAAAGCCGGCTCACAGTCTGTAGTCACCCTTTTGGAAATACATCTTTTATAGAAGATTTTAAAGATTTTCTGTTGTCAGGTGTTGGGCACACTAACCCACAAAGCCCAAAACAAACGTCATGGCTACGTTTAGAATGGGTCATAGTTCAAAGTTCACAGTCACCGCGTGTACATGCACAGTTAAGTCGAGCTACGGTTATAGCTCGAGTAGGCCATGTAAGTGGACTACCGTCGTTGTCCCAGTATACAAGAACCGGGGGAGAATCGATTTATTGGTGGACGTATGGCCGACCCCGGTACAGTAGGTGGCGATATGCCCCCTTTCAGCTGGTTGTTATTGGACCTTCTTCCGGTTGACCTATGGTGTCAAATACCACACAAGCGACAAACAAGTTAGCAGGCCTGTAGTAGTAGCAGGCCTGTTTGAGGTGCTTCCACCGAACACGGATTTGCTCGGGAGTTCTTTTGAATATCGCTTCGTTCAGCTTTTCCACCACTTTCTTAAATAGTTCACCATTGTGCGTTCCCCTTCCATCCACGTGCTTTATGATAGTCACCTCCTTTAGCTGACACAACATAAAGTTTGTCTCCTCGTCTGTCCAGAAATGCGTGGTTCTCGCTCTAGCGCTCGCCATGTTGATACTACGCTGTTCCACTTCCGGGTGAAAGACCGCCGCGGGAACTACGGATCATGCGCAGAACACAATATTTGAAGTGTTGTGTGTACAGGATACAACAGGATAATCAGTCTACAGTTTCCATAGATCACGTGGTGGTGGACATGAACACGGTCTTCATCGGTACATCAGTCAATATGAAACCACATCAGTCTTCAGTCGGCCCCGAACTGGCCTAGGCGTTCTGCGCATGATCCATAGTTCCCGCAGTGGTCTTTCGACCAATAGCAGCCAGCTGAAACAGGGCATATCGCCCCTACTGTATGGGGGTCAAACATACTTCCATCAGTAAATCAGTTCTCCCCCGTTTCTTGTACACTGGGACAGCGACAGTAGTCCAGCTACATGGCCTAGTGGCCTAGACTTAACTGTGCATGTAAACGTGCTGAATGTAGTTGTCGTCCACTTCAGTTTCCTTAGACTGGAAAGAAGTCACCTGTTGCTCCACGGAGTTGGAGTCCGGCTCACTGAATTCCCCACCGTTCATCGCCGTCACTTCCCGGGCATATGACCGGGGGTTAGTCTCCAGCCCGGTATACCGGTGTACTGCTCCAAATCCTCCACCCGGTTCTCCAGGAAGACGATTCTCGTACCCTTCTCGGTGTTTTGTAGCCTCAGGGCCTTCACTCCTTCCACCAGGTCCAAAATCTTTTTCTGTTGTTGTAGTTTGATCGTTGCAACCTCCTCCGTCAGAAAGTCAAGCGAACTCTTTATAATGTGGACTTCCTCGGTTGCGGGATTCTTTGCTGTTGTTTTTTTTGTCCCAAGGCGTTTTGTTTGTGTTCCTAGTTAGCTTAGCCAGTTAATTAGCTTGGTGTAATCGAGCATATTTCCACCCGCTGCGGGATTTGATCCGGGGTGTACTGCACACAAGGCGACATCGCCAGCCGCTCTACTGAAGGGGGCCGACTCGGCCAGGGAGTCTTTTTGTGGGTTACATTAGCTAGCCACCGCCTTCGTCTTTTTCAGTCGCACCAAGAGAACCCGGCTGCGTGTCTGTCCCACTTTAGTCCGCAGTTGCCCAATAGGGATTTGATGTAAACCCATGTCTTCCTGTGCAGAAGTCTTTCTTCTTCACCTGAAGAAAAAACCAGGGATCGCAGCTTGCAAAAGGCCCCCGGAAGTCAGTACTATATTAATACTGTTAGAGGTACTGTTGTCTGTGTACCATGTGTATCAGTATGTACTGTGTGTATCAGTATGTACTGTGGTACTATGCTAGCACTGTTAGAGGTACTGTTGTCTGTGTACCATGTGTATCAGTATGTACTGTGGTACTATGCTAGTACTGCTAGAGGTACGGTTGTCTGTGTACCATGTGTATCAGTATGTACTGTGTGTATCGGTATGTACTGTGGTACTATGCTAGTACTGCTAGAGGTACTGTTGTCTGTGTACCATGTGTATCAGTGTGTACTGTGTGTATCAGTATGTACTGTGGTACTATGTTAGTACTGTTAGAGGTACTGTTGTCTGTGTACCATTTGTATCAGTATGTACTGTGGTACTGTGTTAGTACTGTTAGAGGTACTGTTGTCTGTGTACCATTCGTACCAGTATGTACCGTGGTACTATGTTAGTACTGTTAGAGGTACTGTTGTCTGTGTACCATGTGTATCAGTATGTACTGTGGTACTGTGTTAGTACTGTTGTCTGTGTACCATGTGTATCAGTATGTACTGTGGTACTATGTTAGTACTGTTAGAGGTACTGTGGTCTGTGTACCATGTGTATCAGTAGGTACTGTGGTACTATGTTAGTACTGTTAGAGGTACTGTTGTCCGTGTACCATGTGTATCAGTAGGTACTGTGGTACTATGTTAGTACTGTTAGAGGTACTGTTGTCTGTGTACCATTCGTATCAAAGGCAAGTTACTTGGTGTTGATCTATAACATCATATGAAGTAACTTCTACTGTATTCTATCCTGTTGTGTACTGTTGTGTACATTATCTCTGCACCACCGCTGACATAGTAGAGTATTTGTGATCCTGACACAAATACTTTACTATGTCCGTATTTGTGATCCTGACACAAATACTTTACTATGTCCGTATTTGTGATCCTGACACAAATACTTTACTATGTCCGTGTTTGTGATCCTGACACAAATACTTTACTATGTCCGTGTTTGTGATCCTGACACAAATACTTTACTATGTCCGTATTTGTGATCCTGACACAAATACTTTACTATGTCCGTGTTTGTGATCCTGACACAAATACTTTACTATGTCCGTGTTTGTGATCCTGACAGCCGACTTGACAGATGACACAGACGTGGGCGGGGATGTGGGGTGGTGTTTGAGTTTGAGAACTCAAATTCAAACCGAGATGCCACCCCCACCCCCACCCCCACCCCCACCCCCACCCCACCCAGTGCAACGTGTTACTTAAAATAAACAAAGCACGCCATTGGTTCCCAACCAGGATGATGTCATCGCGTCCCCTGCGACCGCAGCTGTACTGGCACTCGACACGGCGACGGCTGCGAGCTGTGGACGGTGCTGAACAATGGTGCAGTGTGTGTGTGTGTGTGTGTGTGTGTGTGTGTGTGTGTGTGTGTGTGTGTGCTAGTGAAGGGGGGTGCGTAGGAGAGGAGAAGGGACAGGGTTCCGCCATGGCAATGGGGTAGATAGATAGGGACGGAGGTGCAGAGGGGCGACTGGGCCAGTGGTGGTGGTGGTGGTGGTGGGGGTGGGGGGGTAGTGGGTGGGAGGTGATGGAGGTTGGGGGGGTGGTGGTTCGGTCAGAGTGGTACGGATGTCTCAGACATCACCCAGACATACATCTCTCTGGGCGGAGGTGGGAGGGGGGGCGAGCCAGGAAACTGCGTCACACAGCAGGGAGGGCGTACGTATGGATACACACACACACACACACACACACACACACACACACACACACACACACACACACTGAACAGACAGGGGTCATGTGACTGGTTGGACACTGTGGACGTCATTTAGAAACACCTTCTTCGTTTGTATGACCAGGCTGTGTGTGCGTGTGCGTGTCTGTGTGTGTGTGTGTGTGTATGTGTGTGTGTCCGTGTGTGTGTCCGTGTGTGTGTGTGTGTGTGTGTGTAAGTACATCATATGGATATCTGCAGTCCTTCTCTCTCTCCCTGGCCTTTTCTGCCACCTCACCGCCATATGTAGAAACCACCACACGGTACCGAGAACATGGACACACACACACACACACACACACACACACACACACACACACACACACACACACACACACACACACACACACACACACACACACACACAGGCGCGGCCATAACACAGGGCTGTTTGATGTGTTCAGTCTTACGGCTTTACAACAGACCTGAATACTGACCAGAATGTCCCACCACAGAGTGACGGACGGACAGACACACAAACAGGGAAAGAGAGGGGGAGAGGGAGAAAGACAGACAGACAGATGGATAGAGACAGGGAAAGAGAGGGAGAGAGACAGACAGACAGACACACAAACAGGGAAAGAGAGGGGAAGAGGGAGAAAGACAGACAGATGGACACAAACAGGGAAAGAGAGGGAGAGAGACAGACAGACAGATGGATAGACAGGGAAAGAGAGGGGAAGAGGGAGAGAGACAGACAGACACACAAACAGGGAAAGAGAGGGGGAGAGGGAGAAAGATAGACAGATGGACACAAACAGGGAAAGAGAGGGGGAGAGGGAGAAAGACAGACAGATGGACACAAACAGGGAAAGAGAGGGAGAGAGACAGACAGACAGATGGATAGACAGGGAAAGAGAGGGGAAGAGGGAGAGAGACAGACAGACACACAAACAGGGAAAGAGAGGGGGAGAGGGAGAAAGATAGACAGATGGACACAAACAGGGAAAGAGAGGGGGAGAGGGAGAAAGATAGACAGATGGACACAAACAGGGAAAGAGAGGGGAAGAGGGAGAGAGACAGACAGACACACAAACAGGGAAAGAGAGGGGGAGAGGGAGAAAGACAGACAGATGGACACAAACAGGGAAAGAGAGGGGGAGAGGGAGAAAGATAGACAGATGGACAAAAACAGGGAAAGAGAGGGGGAGAGGGAGAAAGACAGACAGACACACAAACAGGGAAAGAGAGGGGGAGAGGGAGAGAGACAGACAGATGGACACAAACAGGGAAAGAGAGGGGGAGAGGGAGAAAGATAGACAGATGGACACAAACGGAAAGAGAGGGGGAGAGGGAGAAAGATAGACAGATGGACACAAACAGGGAAAGAGAGGGGGAGAGGGAGAGAGACAGACAGACACACAAACAGGGAAAGAGAGGGGGAGAGGGAGAGAGACAGACAGATGGACACAAACAGGGAAAGAGAGGGGAAGAGGGAGAGAGACAGACAGACACACAAACAGGGAAAGAGAGGGGAAGAGGGAGAAAGACAGACAGACACACAAACAGGGAAAGAGAGGGGAAGAGGGAGAAAGACAGACAGACACACAAACAGGGAAAGAGAGGGGAGCGGGAGAGAGACAGACAGACACACAAACAGGGAAAGAGAGGGGAAGAGGGAGAGAGACAGACAGACACACAAACAGGGAAAGAGAGGGGAAGAGGGAGAGAGACAGACAGACACACAAACAGGGAAAGAGAGGGGAAGAGGGAGAAAGACAGACAGACACACAAACAGGGAAAGAGAGGGGAGCGGGAGAAAGAGAGACAGACAGACAGGGAAAGAGGGGGAGAGGGAGAAAGACAGACTGGGCAAGAGAGGGGGAGAGAAAGACAGACAGACAGGGAAAGAGGGGGAGAAGGAGAAAGACAGACAGACAAACAGGGCAAGAGAGGGGGAGAAGGGGAAAGACAGATTGACATAGAAAAAGAGAAAGCGAGAGATGGAGCAAACATGAAACAGAAAGAGAGAGAGAGAGAGAGAGGGAGAGATTCACATAGCGAGAGAGAGAGAGAGAGAGAGAGAGAGAGGGAGAGATTCACATGGAGAGAGAGGGCGAGAGGGAGAGAGTCACATAGAGAGAGAGAGAGAGGGAGACTCAAATAGAGAGGGGGGGGAGGGAGGGAGTCACATCGCGAGAGGGAGAGAGAGAGGGAGAGAGAGAGCAATATAGAGATGATGGAGGTGGAGTGAGAAAGCAAGACACCGATAGAGAGAGAGAGAAGGAGGGCGTAGGTGATGTGACGTCAGTCCTATGATGCTCCCACACCCACTGACCCCCCCTTCATCTCCACCCTCCCTCTTCCTACTGGGTGTGTGTGTGTGTGTGTGAGTATGTCATCGACAACGATGACACCAGAGCCCCGGTCACGTGACCACGGTTTTGGAGGGGACATGAAGGAGGAAGTGGGCGACCTGCAGCAGAGCGCAGCGGGGCGAGGCGGCAGACACATCGGACCTCCTGGTCGGATCAGGGAGGTCATTTAAGACCAAAAAACCCCCCAAAAAAGGGGCGCCGACACAACGGTCCATTATTTGGCGTCGATCGGCACCCGGAAAACACCTCTGTTGAGCCGAGCAAAGCCCGTCATAACCACGCTGAGGTGACGAGTCCGTGTGTCTGGTGAGGGAACTACACCGTGGACTGTCCCTGTGTCCCTCAGCAGACACACAGAGACAGACTTCAGTGGCCTGGGTACAAAAATCTCCCCCACTCTGTCTATCTATCTGTCTATCTATCTGTCTATCTATCTGTCTATCTATCTGTCTATCTATCTATCTATCTATCTATCTATCTATCTATCTATCTATCTATCTGTCTGTCTGTCTGTCTGTCTGTCTCTATCCATCTGTCTGTCTGTCTATCTCTATCTATCTATCTATCTATCTGTCTGTCTGTCTATCTATCTATCTATCTGTCTATCTATCTATCTATCTATCTATCTGTCTGTCTGTCTGTCTGTCTGTCTGTCTGTCTGTCTGTCTGTCTGTCTGTCTGTCTGTCTGTCTGTCTGTCTGTCTGTCTATCTATCTATCTATCTATCTATCTATCTATCTATCTATCTATCTATCTATCTATCTATCTATCTGTCTATCTGTCTGTCTGTCTGTCTGTCTGTCTGTCTGTCTGTCTGTCTGTCTGTCTGTCTGTCTGTCTGTCTGTCTGTCTGTCTGTCTGTCTGTCTGTCTGTCTGTCTGTCTGTCTATCTATCTATCTATCTATCTATCTATCTATCTATCTATCTATCTATCTATCTATCTATCTATCTATCTATCTATCTATCTATCTATCTATCTATCTATCTATCTATCTATCTATCTATCTATCTATCTATCTATCTGTCTGTCTGTCTGTCTGTCTGTCTGTCTGTCTGTCTGTCTGTCTGTCTGTCTGTCTGTCTGTCTGTCTGTCTGTCTGTCTATCTACCTCTCTGTCTGTCTGTCTGTCTGTCTGTCTGTCTGTCTAACAGTGTATCTACGGTAAGAGTGTGCCCCATAACTATAATTCATATTTCCTGTCAGGGTGGTGGGTTCGGGTCTCTCTTAGGGGTGTTAGACAGTATCGATACACTCGAGTATGGCGATGTTATCTTCTGTGACACTGTATCGACTCTCAAAACCACCGTGTCGATTTTTAATTGTTTACATGTAAAGGTTCGTGACAAACATGTGTTGTGTGTAACCCCACGACCGCTAGATGGCAGTGTTGTCGTCTATCTTCAGCCATTTGACTCTTCCACTCCAACCCAACAACGTAAACTGAGACAGGAAGTAGCATAAGCACAAAGAACACAGGCCTATGACATCACGATATATCGCCTTTCTTACGGCGTCGCGATATATCGCGGTATATTGAACCGTGACCCCCGTATCGTGACACGTGTCGTATCGCCAGTTCCTCGCCAGTACACACCCGAGTCTCTCCAGATGACAGAAGGAGCAGCCTGTCCTAACTGCTGCCCGACGTGTCTTTCCCATCGGTGTCCTTGTCCAGGCTGATCAGTTTGTTGTCGGGGGCCACGCTGAACTGTGTGTGTGTGTGTGTGTGTGCTCGTGGCGAGGCCCTCGCGGGGCCTTGGTTTCGCTGAGCCGTTGTCCAACATTTGGTTCACGTACACGTTTTGTTGGTATGTGTAGCTTTTCATGTGTGCGTCTGCAGTATGAGACGTTACACCACCCACAACTCCTGGCAACACCTCATTAACTTTACACCACCCACAGCTCCTGGCAACGCCTCATGAACTTTACACCACCCACAACTCCTGGCAACACCTCATTAACTTTACACCACCCACAACTCCTGGCAACACCTCATTAACTTTACACCACCCACAACTCCTGACAACACCTCATTAACTTTACACCACCCACAGCTCCTGGCAACGCCTCATGAACTGTTTGTACTGCGTCTGAATTGTTTCCCTGTGTCTGAGCAGTTTCTTTGTGTTTCGCACAAATGCAGAGTAATACATATAGTGTAATGTCTATATATATATTGTACTGTCTATATGTATCGTGTACTGTCTATATGTAGTAATATATATATAGTGCACTTTCTATATGTAGTAATATATATAGTGTACTGTCTATATGTAGTAATATATATATAGTGCACTGTCTATATGTATAGTGTACTGTCTATATGTGGTTTTATATATATAGAGAGAGAGAGAGAGAGAGAGAGAGAGAGAACTGTCTATATGTAGTAATATGTATAGTGTACTGTCTATTTGTAGTAATATGTAGTGTATTGCCTATATGTATTAATATGTATAGTGTACTGTCTATATGTAGTAATATGTCTAGTGTATTGTCTATATGTAGTAATATGTATAGTGTACTGTCTATATGTAGTAATATGTATGGTGTACTGTCTATATGTAGTAATATGTCTAGTGTATTGTCTATATGTATTAATATGTATAGTGCACTGTCTATATGTAGTAATATGTATAGTGTACTGTCTATATGTAGTAATATGTCTAGTGTATTGTCTATATGTATTAATATGTATAGTGCACTGTCTATATGTAGTAATATATATAGTGTACTGTCTATATGAAGTAATATGTCTAGTGTACTGTCTATATGTAGTAATATGTATAGTGTACTGTCTATATGTAGTACAGTTAAGGTCAAAATTATTAGCCCCCAGGGAACTATGGAACATTTCCCTAAAATTCTGCCCAATGTTTGCATCATTCATAAAACTTTACATAGTAAAACTTTCATCAGGGTTAAGGCCTCTGTTTGGTACATTTTGGAACATAAAATAAATCTCCAGGTTTGCTTTATACCAAATGTAGTGAAAATTGAGGTGGTCAAATTTTTTAATTATTATGTGAGTTTTTGCTTTCAAACCACACTTGAGCAATAAATCAGCATCGAGCTTTACTTAAGGGACTCCAGTGAACAGGGCTAGTGGTACTTGAACACTTGATTGAGAGGGACTACTCTTTAATTCTTGGTACGAAGTAATTTAATCATGCCAAAAAGTAATGAAACCAGTCTGGAACTCAGAAAGAAGATGGTGGATGCTCGTCTTAAGGGGGGGAGGCTATACTGCCATTTCCAAGCGTCTCCCAGTGCCTAGAGCAGCTGTACGTTGCATCATTGCAAACACAAGGAGACAAATTGTGTTAGAAACAAACCTGGGCCTGGTCCAAAGTGCAAGATTTCAAAAACTTTGGAGAGGAAAATAGTCAAGGGATGTCAACAACAATCCCCGGATCTCTGCCAAGATGATTGTTGCTGAACTGGCCTCTTCTGGACTTGATGTTTCAGGGAAGACTGTTGTGAGGGCTCTTCATCGTGGTGGGCTTCGAGGTCATCGTCCAAGAAAAACCCCATTGCTCACACAGCGGCACGTCAGAGCCAGACTGAAGGTTGCCCGTGAACATTTGAAACATGGGCATGAGTTCTGGAAGTCTGTCCTTTGGTCTGATGAGACTAAACTTGAGCTGTTTGGGCACATGGATGTTGCTTTTGTTTGGCGAAGGAAGGGGGGAACCTTCAACCCTAAAAACACAGTTGCCCCAGTTAAACATGGTGGTGGGGGCATAATGCTGTGGGGCTGTTTTGCTGCTTCAGGCACAGGGAACCTTGTTGGGGTACATGGGATCATGAAGAAAGAAGATTATGTTGACATTTTGAAGGATAATGTAAAGAAACCTGCAGCCAGTCGAGCTTTAGGTCGCTGCTGGGTCTTCCAGCAAGACAATGACCCGAAGCATACATCCAAGTTGGTCCAGAACTTTCTGAAGGACACCAAAATCCAGGTCCTGGAGTGGCCCTCTCAGAGCCCAGATCTCAATCCTATTGAGAATCTGTGGCGGGAGCTCAAGGTCCATGTCCATGTTGGAAAACCAGGCAATTTGGATGAGCCGGAACAATTTGCCATGGAAGAATGGGCTGAGATCCCTCAAGAGACATGAGCCAAGCTAGTTAGGAACCACCATAAGAGGTCGTTGTCAGTTGTGAGTCAGAAACGTTACACTATATGGACTATTCATTGTCAGAGGGCTAATCATTTTGGCCTTGTCATTTTTGTTTTTTCTTGTTTCAACTCAGCACATCAGTTAAATATCTTAATCAAGCTTAGTGGAGAGTTTGTCTTTGTTCTTTCGGAAGCAATTAAACTATAAACACTTTGGTTATGGTCGTTTCCATGGAAAAGTTAAGGGTTTTGTTTGATTTCAGAAAGGGGGCCAATAATATTGACCTTAACGATCTCTCTCTCTCTCTCTCTCTCTCTCTCTCTCTCTCTCTCTCTCTCTCTCTCTCTCTCTCTCTCTCTCTCTCTATATATATATATATATATATGTAGTGTACTCTATGTGTAGTAATATGTATAGAGTACTGTCTATGTGTAGTGTATGTGTACTACACATAGACATATATGTTGTGTACTGTCTATATTCAGTAATATATATTGTGTACTGCCTATATGTAGTATACTGTATATATGTAGTATTATGTATGGTGTACTGTCTATATATATATTATATATGTACTGTATGTAGTATTATTATACAGTGTACTGTCTATATGTAGTAATATGTATAGTGTACTGTCTGTTTATAGTAATTAGTATAATAATAATGATAATAACAATAGTAATAATAATAATACATTTTATTTGTGGGCACCTTTCAGAGCACTCAAAGACACCTTACAGAACACAGTTAAAAAACAAGCAGCACTATATCACACAGCATGAAGTAGAAACAGATAGACAGTATAGTGTACTCTCTGTCTGTAGTAATATGTATAGTGTACTGTCTGTATGTAGTAATATGTATAGTGTACTGTCCGTATGTAGTAATATGTATAGTGTACTGTCTGTATGTAGTAATATGTATAGTGTACTATCTTTATGTAGTAACATATATAGTGTACTGTCCGTATGTAGTAATATGTATAGTGTACTGTCCGTATGTAGTAATATGTATAGTGTACTGTCTGTATGTAGTAATATGTATAGTGTACTGTCTGTCTGTAGTAATATGTATAGTGTACTGTCTGTATGTAGTAATATGTATAGTGTACTGTCCGGACATAGTAATACGTATAGTGTACTGTCTGTATGTAGTAATATGTATAGTGTACTGTCCATATGTAGTAATATGTATAGTGTACTGTCTGTATGTAATAATATGTATAGTGTACTGTCTGTATGTAGTAATATGTATAGTGTACTGTCTGTATGTAGTAATATGTATGGTGTACTGTCTGTATGTAGTAATATGTATGGTGTACTTGTCCACTCTGCCCCTTCCTCACACATCTGCAGCCTCAGAATCGTTATCGACGGCGACCGCTCCATTGAACGTCATGTCAATCAAATCTCCAGAACCTCCTTTTCCAGCGAAAGTCCCGGCCCGTCTCCATCCATCACTCTCCTCCTCTGCTGATGAAACCTGGTCCACACCTTCATCGCATAATCGACAACGGCAACACCCTTCTCTGCGCCTCATCATCCAAAGTCCTAACTCGCCTGCTCACCTAGTCCCGCTCCCGTGACCACTTCACCCCTGTCCTCCAGAACCTCCGCTGGCTCCCTGTCCTACAACGGATCCAATTTAAAGTCCTTCTCCTCACTCACAAAGCCCTCCATAACCAGGCCCCCTCCTACCTCACCGATCTGTCTCCACTACACAAGACCACCGGACCTCCTGTCTCCACCACACAAGACCTCCTGTCTCCACCACAGTGGACCAAACACTGGACCTCTTGTCTCCACCACACAGGACCAAGCACCAGACCTGCTGTCTCCACCACACAGGACCAAACACCGGACTTCCTGTCTCCACCACAGAGGACCAAGCACCGGGGACACAGGACCAAGCACCGGACCTCCTGTCTCCACCACACAGGACCAAACACTGGATCTCCTGTCTCCACTATCCAAGACCACCGGACCTCCTGTCTCCACTATACAGGACCAAGCACTGAACCTCCTGTCTCTACCACACAGGACCAAGCACTGAACCTCCTGTCTCTACCACACAGGACCAAGCACTGAACCTCCTGTCTCTACCACACAGGACCAAACACCGGACTTCCTGTCTCCACCATACAGGACCAAGCACTGAACCTCCTGTCTCCACCACACAGCACCACCGGACTTCCTGTCTCCACCACACAGGACCAAACACTGGACCTTCTGTCTCCACCACACAGGACCAAACACTGGACCTTCTGTCTCCACCACACAGCACCACCGGACCTCCTGTGTCCACCACACAGGACCAAACACCGGATCTGCTGTCTCCACGAAACAAGACCACCGGACTTCCTGTCTCCACCATACAGGACCAAGCACTGGACCTGGGGTGACAGAGTCTTCTCCATAGCTGCCCCCTTCCTCTAGAACCCCCTCCCCAAACACATCGGAGGCTGCACCGATCTGCCCACGTCCACTTCATTAACCACGACTCACCTCTCCAGAATGGCTCTTCATGTGTGACCCGTGTTGTGTGTGCCATGATGTTGTTGTGTTGCTGTCGTGATTGTTTCAACTCATGTGAAGTGTGTGAGTACTTTGAAAAGCGCAGTGTAAATGAAACCTGTTGTTATTTGTGTTAATATGTGTAGTGAACTGCCCTTGTTCCTCAGTGTGTCAGCATGGAGTCCTGCCACATCTGCACACGTCTCCACAACCTCGGCGTCATGCGGAGTTGTGCGTCTATTGTGCTTGGGATTAAAGAAAGAAAGAAGAAGAAGAAGAAAACGGGATTCTCATTCTGATGTGAGAAGCTTTCCTCATTTCTTCCACACGTTTTTCAATCGTGTGTGTGTGGGGGGGGGGGCGCTTGTTTGATGGCTGACCACTGAGATAACTCCCTACTTGGGTGGTGGCGCGCACACACACCCCCACCCCCACCCCCACACGGTAATCCACCATTCTTGGTCCACTTCCATACCAGAGCCGGTCCGTCTCAGCATCTCGTGCGCCCCTGGCAACCTGCTGGGAGAGGATTACAGAAGATCCTAGCGGGCAAATTAGTGTGAGGGGACCCGAGCACCACCGGGCGGCTGGGGGGTTGCTGCGGTGTGAAAATCAAACAGACCCCCTCTCCCGGCCAGCAGGCCAACAATACGGTGTGATCCGGAGGGAAAGCACGGCACAGAGCTGCCCTGGGACACGTGGACCACGTGAGTCCTCCCATCCACTCTTATGGCAGATGTTTGCAGATCCGCTCCATCACATCATCCACTGTTAATCCAAGAAGACCTCCGGCAAAACCAGCGGTCCGGGTTCATTTCAAGTCCAGATATCCGCAAATGGAAATTCACAAAAAAAAGAAAGAAGAGGAATTCTGATAAAAATGATGACGTGCACGATGGCCTGAAATATATTAGACGCAGAGAAGAGCTTCGCTTAGGCCCCGTTTACACTTGGTTGTAAAAGGCGTGTTTTTGCAGTCGGATCACAAGTGGACCTAAATACAAGCGTAAAGGACCACCACAACATTTGGGGAACCGGTTCCCCAAACCACTTGCCGAGGTGGTCTGGGACGCATTTGCCCACATATCTTTTGTAGTGTAAACGCTGATGCGCCCTGATGCGTCCCCGACAAGGACGGAACAGGAAATCTTCTTTTTCGGAGTAACGAAATCTGATCACAAGTGGTCAGCGGGACGCATTTGGAGACGCACGACAGACACAGGTGTAAACGGCGACGTGTTTCGCCGTCCACTGGTGATCCAATCGCCCAAAACAAAAGCGCATTTTAAAGCCAAGTGTAAACAGGGTCGTAGACTCTTGTTGATGCTGCCCAGGCTGCAGTCCGCAGCACTTCCTCGTGAGTTTGACTTAAATATATACCCGAGTGACACGTTTGTAAGACCCGAAGAAGAAGAAGATTTCCTGTTCCGTCCTTGTCGGGGACGCATCAGGACGCATTAGCGTTTACACTACAAAAGATATGCGGTCAGATGCGTCCCAGACCACCTCGGCAAGTGGTTTGAGTAACCGGTCCACAAAACGTTCTGGTGGTCGTGCTGTATGTGGCGCTGTCCACTTGAGACCTGATCGCAAAAAAAAACAAAACCGCATTTTAATGCCAAGTGTAAACAGGGTCGTAGACTCTTGTTGATGCTGCCCAGGCTGCAGTCCGCAGCACTTCCTCGTGAGTTTGACTTAAATATATACGCGAGTGACACGTTTGTAAGACCCGAAGAAGAAGATTTCCTGTTCCGTCCTTGTCGGGGACGCATCAGGACGCATTAGCGTTTACACTACAAAAGATATGCTGTCAGATGCGTCCCAGACCACCTCGGCAAGTGGTTTGAGTAACCGGTCCACAAAACGTTCTGGTGGTCGTGCTGTATGTGGCGCTGTCCACTTGAGACCCGATCGCACAAAACAAAACAAAAGCGCATTTTAAAGCCAAGTGTAAACAGGGTCGTAGACTCTTGTTGATGCTGCCCAGGCTGCAGTCCGCAGCACTTCCTCGTGAGTTTGACTTAAATATATACCCGAGTGACACGTTTGTAAGCCCCGAAGAAGAAGATTTCCTGTTCCGTCCTTGTCGGGGACGCATCAGGACGCATTAGCGTTTACACTACAAAAGATATGTGGTCATATGCGTCCCAGACCACCTCGGCAAGTGGTTTGACTAACCGGTCCACAAAACGTTCTGGTGGTCGTGCTGTATGTGGCGCTGTCCACTTGAGACCCGATCGCAAAAAACAAAACAAAAGCGCATTTTAAAGCCAAGTGTAAACAGGGTCGTAGACTCTTGTTGATGCTGCCCAAGCTGCAGTCCGCAGCACTTCCTCGTGAGTTTGACTTAAATATATACCCGAGAGTGACACGTTTGTAAGACCCGAAGAAGAAGAAGAAGAAGATTTCCTGTTCCGTCCTTGTCGGGGACGCATCCGCGTTTACACTTCAAAAGATATGCGGTCAGATGCGTCCCAGACCACCTCGGCAAGTGGTTTGAGTAAACGGTCCACAAAACGTTCTGGTGGTCGTGCTGTATGTGGCGCTGCCCACTTGAGACCCGATCGCGAAAAAAACAACACGAAAGCGCATTTTAAAGCCAAGTGTAAACGGGGTCAAAGAGAAGCAAGATAAAACGTTCTGAACGTCGTGGCCCGTATTTCAAGGAAACCCGGAAGACGGTGTGCAGACGCCGAGTGGCCTCTTGAATAAAACTTCCAATAAAGTTACAATAACACCTCCCGGGAGCCGAGCGTGACGACACACAGGACACGTTTCGCACAACAAGCCGCCAAGCGCAGCAGCGCCGCAAACTGGAGGAAATAAACTCACACAAACGCAGAACAAAAGCAATATTCTGTGTGTGTGTGTGTGAGGATGGTTGAATCTTTATTGTTCGCCAGCAGAATGGACCCGTCCGGCCTCCGGGACGCGCCTGTCGTGGCCTCCTCCGTCACGGCACGAGGAACTCGGACGCGCGCGGTTTTGTGACGCGACGTTACAATGATGCATTCCTGACGAATTATGCAAATCATAATCCCACAACGCCACAAAAGGGCGACGACAACAGAAGCCCGGTGGAGCATCTTCACACGCCGCACGTTCAAACCCCCCCACCACCACCACCACCACCAGCCCCCCCCCCCCCCACCCCACCCCGTCACTACACCGTATAATGTACTACTGCTTAATATACTATTACTACGTAGTGTAGGATTTACTCACTAATACTTTACAAGTACCGGTTACTAAGGTGGATGTTACTGCTCCTTTGACAAACGTGGGCCCAGCCAGGCCCGAGACACACACACACACACACGCGCACACACACACACACGCACACACACACACTCTCTCTCACACTCACACACACTCTCACACAAAACACACACACACACACACACTCACAAAACACACACACACTCTCACACACACACACTCTCTCACAAAACACACACACACTCACAAAA
This sequence comes from Lampris incognitus, assembly GCF_029633865.1. Lineage (NCBI taxonomy): Eukaryota > Metazoa > Chordata > Actinopteri > Lampriformes > Lampridae > Lampris > Lampris incognitus. The sequence continues at coordinate 147,009,140 of NC_079211.1, forward strand.
CACACACACGCTCACAAAACACACACACACACTCACAAAACACACACACTCTCTCACAAAACACACACTCACAAAACACACACACTCACAAAGGGTGTCCAGGCCAAAGATGTGTGGAATGTAGAAATCAAATGGAAGGAGCAGCATGGAAAAAGGGAAAAAGGGAAAAAGGGAAAAGGGAAAAAGGGAAAAGGGGAAAGGGGGGGGGAGAGGAAGGAGAAGAAAAGGAGAGGAGACGCCGCACGGAGTGAACGAACCCCCCTCGGCAGAGGTGCAGGAGTCTGGGAACGACCAGCAACAGATGTCCAGACACAATTCTCGGGTCGGTTTGAATTTTCACAAGAATTGCGTTTGGACAATCAGCTGCGAGGGCTCACATCCGGCCGGGGGGACGGACACTTGATCCGGGACAGGAAACACGACCGGCCCTCCGCGCGCACGTTCACCTCATTACCGCCAAACTCCTCCGTCACACATTCGAACGCAGCCCCCCCCCCACCCCCCCAACCGGTAAACCGGATGGAGGCGAGTTGGGGTGCGGAGCGGCGCGTATTATCACATCCGTGTGCGTAATTTCATCCAACTATGGCGGCCAGTGTGGCGTGCGTAAAGCCACCGCAGCCCGCGCCGTGTCGGCGTCCACCGCCGGGGCCGTGCAGCTTGGACTACAGCTGCTGCGTGCGTGCGCGTGTGCGTGCGTGTGCGCGCGCACTCTCCAAGTCCTCCGAGTGTCCGCCTCGCCATGTCTGCACCTGTAAGACGCCCGGACTTTCCTGCGCATCGCGGAGCAGGCGGAAACTACCCGAGTCCTCCAAAAAAAGCGCCGCCAAAACCGGACGCCTCTCTCGCTTCGCTCCCCCTCCGCCTCCGCTGTTGCAAAGTTGCAACAAAAACCCCAGAAAGGAAAGAAAAAGGAGAAAATCTCGCCGGCGACGCCGAGGCAACACAAAACCCCGATGGAGGGAGGGAGGTGGGGGGGGGAGGAAAGGGGTTAAAACGCGGATGCACCTGCTCCTCCTGCAGCCAAATCCTCCCGTTAGTCCGGCTCGTGGTGCGAAAAATAAAAAAGAGAGAGGGAAAAGGAGAGAAAGGAAGGAGGAGGAGGAGGAGTGCAAAGCAGGAGGAGCGGGTCAGGTTGCGTGTGTCTCCCCTCGCCTCCGCGTCTCTCCTCCGGCTGGTTCGCGGATAGGACGGCTGCACGGGGAATGGCCACTGGTCCGCTCTTCCCCCCGTGCGAAGGCTTTTTCTTATGGGCTCCGCCAACAATACCGGTGTTACCGAGCCGGGCGGCGGACCGGAGTGGGGCCAGCCTGCTCTTGGTACTGCATTTGAATAACACCACGGGGTGATAAATGCCCATTGTGCCGGAGAAGTAATGAATCTGCACTGTCTCTGATCGCAGTCGCACACACGCGCGCTCACACGCACACGCGCGCGCAGCCCGGCAGCTGCGAATGGAGGACCAGCGACCTCTTAAAGACACAACGCTCTTATTTTCTCACTCGTGGCCGCTACAATCAAAACACTGTTCAGCTCCCAGAAAGCCGTATTGTCCCGAACCGAGTGACGTTGGCCTTCCTCCTGTCCGTCCCGCTGCACAGCGAGGCCAAGGCGACGACCCGGCCGCCCCGCGGGCCTCTGCAGAGGACACACGCGCACACACGCACACACGCGCGCCCTTAAAGCGGGGCCATTATCTGTTGGTTCAACTCCGTCCGAGTATTTACACACACGCGCGCGCGTAACGTTTGGCGTTATGTGACCTGCAATACGTCATCTGCACGGACACGAAGGGGTCCAACTCCCACCCGGGCCCACCGGTGTGGGTACCGTCTCTTACGCTGCCATTACACTGAGGCAAACACGTGTTTATGCAAAACTCTTGCTGCTGGGAAGGAGTATAGCATGGACAAAACTGTAGACCACATGAGACTATGAGGACCAGATCAGAGGACATTATGAAGACCAGACCAGATGAGACTATGAAGACCAGATCAGATGACATTATGAAGACCAGATCAGATGAGATTTTGAAGACCAGACCAGATGAGATTATGAAGACCAGATCAGATGAGATTTTGAAGACCAGATCAGATGACATTATGAAGACCAGACCAGATGAGACTATGAAGACCAGATCAGATGAGATTTTGAAGACCAGATCAGATGACATTATGAAGACCAGACCAGATGAGACTATGAAGACCAGATCAGATGAGACTATGAAGACCAGATCAGATGACATTATGAAGACCAGACCAGATGAGACTATGAAGACCAGATCAGATGACATTATGAAGACCAGATCAGATGAGACTATGAAGACCAGATCAGATGACATTATGAAGACCAGACCAGATGAGACTATGAAGACCAGATCATATGACATTATGAAGACCAGACCAGATGAGACTATGAAGACCAGATCAGATGAGACTTTGAAGACCAGATCAGATGACATTATGAAGACCAGACCAGATGAGACTATGAAGACCAGATCAGATGAGATTTTGAAGACCAGATCAGATGAGATTATGAAGACCAGATCAGATGAGACTTTGAAGACCAGACCAAATGAGATTGTGAAGACCAGATCAGATGAGATTTTGAAGACCAGACCAGATGAGATTATGAAGACCAGATCAAATGAGACTATGAAGACCAGACCAGACGAGGTTATTTGAGCCGTCAGGGCAGCAAATGAGGACCCGTGTTCCCACCTGACGGAGACCAGGACTTCCGGGGCCTCATGTCTCCGTACTGTTACAGTCAACACTACTCTGCTCACGTGCGTGTGTTGTCACGTGACCCGGCAGCTTTCAACATTAGAACGGCCTGGATTTCACTCCTGCCTAGGACGACCATGGGCGGTCAAAATGAACGTCGGCTTTTAAACTCTACATTCTGTCAAGATAAATACCCAGTTGAGATATTGATGCAGTACATATGTTAGTATGTCTGTTGTGAAACTAACTGACGCCAAAATAAACATTTGAACAACTTTAATACTATTTTTAAAACGATTTAAAATGGCCGCTGTCCAACGTCTGTAAATCCTGCAGCGCCTCGGTGGTGGTCATGGTGCGTCTGAAACCAGACGTGTTGGAAATAACCACAAATCAAGTTTAGACCATTTCTCTGCACTGGGGGGCGCTAGTGTGCTTCTAGGGCAGAGCAACGAACTCCGCGAAGGAAATGACGTCACCAACACGCGTCATAAATAGTGACAGGACGCTCATGACGACGCGCAAATTACGAGCGGTCATTTTGACCGGTCATGGTCGTTTTAGGTAGATCTTATCGTAACTTTTTTTCGTTGCAATTGATCTAAAACTCACTTTAATGCAAATATGTGCAATTTTGTGAGCATTCAGGGGGCGGCAGGTCTGTATCTTTTTTCCCACAAAGTTATTAAACTTTGAAAGTCCAAACGGTCAAAATGACCGCCTTGGTCGTTCTAGTGAGGAAAGGAAAATACAAAACTGTGGGTAAATGTCGAGTTTTAACCAACATGCCAGGCCTTCACCAGACATCAGCAGCTCCATGGTAAGGGGTGTGTGTGTGTGTGTGTGTGTGTGAGAGAGAGAGGGAGAGAGAGAGGAGGGGGGGAGAGAGGGAGAGAGGGGGGGGAGGGAGAGAGGAGGGGGGAGAGAGGAGGGGGGGAGAGAGGGAGAAAGAGAGAGAGGGGGAGAGGGAGAGAGAGAGAGAGGAGGGGGGGAGAGAGAGAGAGAGAGAGAGAGAGAGAGAGAGGAGGAGGGGAGAGAGAGAGAGAGGAGGGGGGAGAGAGAGAGAGGAGGAGGGGAGAGAGAGAGAGAGGAGGGGGGGGGGAGAGAGAGAGGAGGGGGGGGGAGAGAGAGAGGAGGGGGGGAGAGAGAGAGAGGAGGGGGGAGAGAGAGAGAGGAGGAGGGGAGAGAGAGAGAGAGGAGGGGGGAGAGAGAGAGAGGAGGAGGGGAGAGAGAGAGAGAGGAGGGGGGGGGGAGAGAGAGAGGAGGGGGGGGAGAGAGAGAGAGGAGGGGGGAGAGCGAGAGAGAGGGGGGGGAGAGAGGGGGGGGGGAGGGAGAGAGAGCTGGTCCTCCTCTGCCCTGATGCTCATGTGCTGTGAACGAGCGGCCGGCCGTCTTTTCAGGGCCGCAGGAGGAGCCAGGCTGCAGATTATGGCCGTGAATGGAGGAAGGACGCGTTATTAATGCTTCGCTCATCAGGAAAGGGAAGGAGAAAAGGATTCCCAACCGGCCGGCCGGCGTTCTCCGAGAGGTCTGGCTTGGCTTACCCCATGCCAAACATGATGGCATCCTTTCTTTTTTAGTGTGTGTGTGTAACAAGAACAACACCCAGAAGAGTTGAGAATGTAACCCAACTAGATTTGTGGTGATTGATTTCTTTGACAAAAGCTGAGTTTGAATTAATCACGGACACACTGTGTGAGGGTGAGACGGTCTTCCCGGGCCTCACCTCGTCTCTCCTCTGATCGGACGGCAAACCAGACGGTGCGGCAGGTTTACAGGCCTGCTGTCCTGTAAACCAGATGCAGGAAGGCTCTCCACACACAGGCTCTCTTGACCGGTTTGTCATCCAACACAAGTTGGACAAAACGTGTTTCTGTTTGTCTTGACCAGTTCTCCCAGCTCATGGAGCCACATGCCAGTCCGGCGGGGTTGCCGGGAGCAGCACTGGGGCCTTAATCAGGTTTGCTGGTAACAGGGGGGTCTGTGGCTGACTGTGCACCAGTAAAACCAGACAGACTGGCCACAGCTAGCCAGCGTAGATGTGAGAGAATAAATCAATGGATCAGTTCTGCAGAAACTGGGAGGGTGTTAGTTTGAAGCCTCAGCGTCAAATAAGGAAAATAGAAGTAATGGAAAGTTGAAAGAATGTCTCAGATGTGATTTAGTTATGACAATGTTTTCCTATCTTTTAACCTCTCTCTCTCTCGTAGTCTACGCTTCTGGCAACAAGTGTTGTCAGCTTCATAATGTGTGTTGTTGTGAAGCTGTTATATATTGTAACAATGCAGTGTTGTTACAATATAACAGCTTCACAACAGCACACGTAATGAAGCTGTTATATTGTAACAACACTTGTCAGAAACGTAGAGGTTAACACACATGAAGCTGTTATATTGTATCAACACAGTGCTGTTACAATATAACAGCTTCGTTACACGTGTTGTTATGAAGCTGTTATATTGCAACAATGCAGTGTTGTTACAATATAACAGCTTCATAACAACACACGTAATGAAGCTGTTACATTGTAACAACACTTGTTGTCAGAAACGTAGAGGTTAACACACATGAAGCTGTTATATTGTATCAACACAGTGCTGTTACAATATAACAGCTTCGTTACACGTGTGGTTATGAAGCTGTTATATTGTAACAATGCAGTGTTGTTACAATATAACAGCTTCACAACAGCACACGTAATGAAGCTGTTATATTGTGACAACACTTCTCAGAAACGTAGAGGTTAACACACATGAAGCTGTTATATTGTATCAACACAGTGCTGTTACAATATAACAGCTTCGTTACACGTGTGGTTATGAAGCTGTTATATTGTAACAATGCAGTGTTGTTACAATATAACAGCTTCATAACAACACACGTAATGAAGCTGTTATATTGTAACAACGCCGTGTTGTTACAATATAACAGCTTCAGCAGTGTTACAATATAACAGCTTCATAACACACGTAATGAAGCTGTTATATTGTAACAACGTTATGAAGCTGTTATATTGTAACCTCTCTCTCGTAGTATATGTTACTGATAAGTGTTGTTACAATATAACAGCTTCTTCATTACTTGTGTTGTTATGAAGCTGTTATATTGTAACATGTTACAGTATAACAGCTTCATATGTTACAATATAACAGCGTCATAACAACGCAAGTAATGAAGAAGCTGTTATATTGTAACACTTGTCAGTAACATATACTACGAGAGAGAGGTTACAATATAACAGCTTCATAAGAACACACGTAATGAAGCTGTTATATTGTAACAACATGAAGCTGTTATATTGTAACACTGCTGAAGCTGTTATATTGTAACACTGCTGAAGCTGTTATATTGCAACATGTTACAATATAACAGCTTCATAACGTGTGTTCTTATGAAGCTGTTATATTGTAACACTGCTGAAGCTGTTATATTGTAACAACGCAGTGTCGTTACAATATAACAGTGTAATAACATTTGTGTTGACAAATTCTGCAGTGAAACTGCTCAGTGTGTTTGAAAAGTACCCGAATTATGTGCCGGCCAACACAAAGTGGAGCACAGACCAGTTGAAAAACGCCACATTCTCTGCAAACAGTGTTTCCACCAATCTCGGTATTGTAATTAGCCTGCCCAGTGGCAGCAGAGTCAGTGGGGTCTTTTTGTTCCTCTGCTGGAGTTAGCACATCTGTGGGCTTAGGGGGAAGACCCCCCACCGGCCTGTGTTAGCCATGCTACGCCGGCCATTGACACAGAGAGGGGGGTGGGGGGGGTGGGGCTACCCATTCCTGAATAATAATTTAGGGCCTCCTCTAAAAGGGATGGGGTGTCCAGCCCCGCTGCTGACCTTTGACCTCTCGCAGAGAAACGTTATTGAAGCCTCTGGTGAAGGCTGCTAAAGCTGACCAGCTGGGGTGGCTGGGAAAATGCCCCCGACGACGGAGAGAGTGGATGGAGGGGGTCAGAGCAGAGAAAGACAGAGGTTGTCTGGGGGGGTGTGTGTGTGTGTGTGTGCATTGAAGGGTGTGGAAGAGGTTGTCATAGTGGAGAACTTTCCTTTGAGTCTAAGTTACACCCATCTCACACACACACACACTCTCACTCTCACTCTGCCGGGTCTTCATGTCCACCAGTGTGTCCCTGACACTATTGTGGCTGTGAGCTACAGCGGCCAGAAGGCCTTCAGACAAACGCGGCCTTAACAATATTCGGCCCCTTTTGTTTGCCCTGTGCCATTCTTCAACCCCTCCACCGCCTCTCCCATCCTTTGTATTGGTCCCCTCTTCCTCTTTCCACAGATCCCTTTTTTCCCTCTTTTTTTCCCTGAGGCTTGGCGGGACGCGACTTCCCCAGGACACCTGATCCGATCAGCACAGGAAGCGGCAGACGGTCGGAGGGAGAGACGGATGTGGTTTTGGTGAAAAGATGACAGAAACAAAAAGGTAAACTGCACCTTGACTAAAAGTAGCTGTGGGTTTAAATGTGTCCAGCTGACCTTTGACCTCTGACACCTCAGGAGAGCTGCAGTGATTGGGAGTCATCTTTACTATGGTGATGACTTTCAATCAGGGACGCACCAGTACTGGTATGTGACATCGGGGGCAATAACCAGACTAAAATGGGGTATCGGGGTGGGAGATTTGACCAGGCAGTAAACTCTGATCAGGAACCACCACAGCATTTTCTGTTCTGTGGGGAACTGTAATCTACTACTACTACACTTCCAGCTGCTCCCGTTAGGGGGCGCCACAGCAGCTCATCTGTTTCCATCTCTGCCTGTCCTCTGCATCTTCCTCATGTCCTCCCTCAGCACATCCATACACCTCCTCTTTGGCCTTCGTCTTCTCCTCTTCCCTGGCAGCTCCATCTTCAGCATCCTCCTCCCAGTGTTTCTGTGGGGACCTGTGATGGTCTGTGACGACATGCACCGGTCTGTCTCATGGAAACCACCAGGATCAGGTTAACGTTTTCTGATGGAAACCATTTAAACCATTAAATCGGTGTCCAGAAACACTAAAACAGGCCCGTTTTGATGGTTTCCTCTAGTGGAAACCACCGGGATTCTTCTGCTAGTTTCAGATGAATTTTTATTGTTTTTTTTTTAGCAGGAATGTCATAAACAAAAGCAACGCGGTTTGATTTGCTGCCTTTTTGGCACGTGGAAGTCTGTATTTCTTTAACAGGGGGAAAAAAATAAAACTTGACTGTCTCTATTATTTTACCCGTTGACCCCAAACTAAACGAATGGTCTCGGATCTGCACTGTTCAGTGAAAGTAATGGATCGGATCGTTATCGGCCCAGGCTTCAAGGTCAATACTCGGGATCAGTAAACACACAAAAGAAACGCACACAGACAAAGTGTCCCATCACTGTTGTTTTATGACATTTTACTTCAGTATCAGCGGTCACGTGAGGGATGTGTGTTGAGATCGTAGGGAAAAACTGCGTCGTGACTGAGCCGTCGCCTGCAGTGCAGGACACATCACCTGGGGACACTCAGCATCACTCTGGAGCCGTCACCTGCAGCGCAGGAAACATCACCTGGAGACACTCAGCATCAATCTGGAGCCGTCGCCTGCAGCGCAGGAAACATCACCTGGAGACACCCAGCATCCCTCTGGAGCCGTCGCCTGCAGCACAGGACACATCACCTGGGGACACTCAGCATCACTCTGGAGCCGTCGCCTGCAGCACAGGACACATCACCTGGGGACACTCAGCATCCCTCTTGAGCCGTCGCCTGCAGCACAGGACACATCACCTGGGGACACTCAGCATCCCTCTGGAGCCGTCGCCTGCAGCACAGGACACATCACCTGGAGACACCCAGCATCCCTCTTGAGCCGTCGCTGCAGCACAGGACACATCACCTGGAGACACTCAGCATCACTCTGGAGCCGTCGCCTGCAGCACATGACACATCACCTGGAGACACCCGGCATCACTCTGGAGCCGTCGCCTGCAGCGCAGGACACATCACCTGGGGACACCCAGTATCACTCTGGAGCCGTCGCCTGCAGCGCAGGACACCTCACCTGGGGACACCCAGTATCACTCTGGAGCCGTCGCCTGCAGCACAGGACACATCACCTGGAGACACCCGGCATCACTCTGGAGCCGTCGCTGCAGCACAGGACACATCACCTGGGGACACTCAGCATCACTCTGGAGCCGTCGCCTGCAGCACAGGACACATCACCTGGGGACACTCAGCATCCCTCTTGAGCCGTCGCTGCAGCACAGGACACATCACCTGGGGACACTCAGCATCACTCTGGAGCCGTCGCCTGCAGCACAGGACACATCACCTGGGGACACTCAGCATCCCTCTTGAGCCGTCGCTGCAGCACAGGACACATCACCTGGGGACACTCAGCATCACTCTGGAGCCGTCGCCTGCAGCACAGGACACATCACCTGGAGACACCCAGCATCACTCTGGAGCCGTCGCCTGCAGCACAGGACACATCACCTGGGGACACTCAGCATCCCTCTGGAGCCGTCGCCTGCAGCACAGGACACATCACCTGGAGACACCCAGCATCCCTCTTGAGCCGTCGCTGCAGCACAGGACACATCACCTGGGGACACTCAGCATCACTCTGGAGCCGTCGCCTGCAGCACAGGACACATCACCTGGAGACACCCGGCATCACTCTGGAGCCGTCGCCTGCAGCGCAGGACACATCACCTGGAGACACCCGGCATCACTCTGGAGCCGTCGCCTGCAGCGCAGGACACATCACCTGGAGACACCCGGCATCACTCTGGAGCCGTCGCCTGCAGCGCAGGACACATCACCTGGGGACACCCGGCATCACTCTGGAGCCGTCGCCTGCAGCGCAGGACACATCACCTGGAGACACCCGGCATCACTCCGGAGCCGTCGCCTGCAGCGCAGGACACATCACCTGGGGACACTCAGCATCCCTCTGGAGCCGTCGCTGCAGCGCAGGACACATCAACTGGAGACACCCAGCATCCCTCTGGAGCCGTCGCTGCAGCGCAGGACACATCACCTGGGGACACTCAGCATCACTCTGGAGCCGTCACCTGCAGTGCAGGACACATCACCTGGAGACACCCAGCATCCCTCTGGAGCCGTCACCTGCAGCGCAGGACACATCACCTGGGGACACCCAGCATCACTCTGGAGCCGTCGCCTGCAGCACAGGACACATCACCTGGAGACACCCAGCATCCCTCTGGAGCCGTCACCTGCAGCACAGGACACATCACCTGGGGACACCCAGCATCACTCTGGAGCCGTCGCCTGCAGCACAGGACACATCACCTGGAGACACCCGGCATCACTCTGGAGCCGTCGCCTGCAGCGCAGGACACATCACCTGGAGACACCCAGCATCACTCTGGAGCCGTCACCTGCAGCACAGGACACATCACCTGGAGACACCCAGCATCACTCTGGAGCCGTCGCCTGCAGCACAGGACACATCACCTGGAGACACCCGGCATCACTCCGGAGCCGTCGCCTGCAGCGCAGGACACATCACCTGGGGACACTCAGCATCCCTCTGGAGCCGTCGCCTGCAGCACAGGACACATCACCTGGAGACACCCAGCATCCCTCTTGAGCCGTCGCTGCAGCACAGGACACATCCCCTGGGGACACCCGGCATCCCTCTTGAGCCGTCGCTGCAGCACAGGACACATCACCTGGGGACACTCGGCATCACTCTGGAGCCGTCGCCTGCAGCACAGGACACATCACCTGGAGACACCCGGCATCACTCTGGAGCCGTCGCCTGCAGCACAGGACACATCACCTGGAGACACCCAGCATCACTCTGGAGCCGTCACCTGCAGCGCAGGACACATCACCTGGGGACACCCAGTATCACTCTGGAGCCGTCGCCTGCAGCGCAGGACACCTCACCTGGGGACACCCAGCATCACTGGAGCCGTCGCCTGCAGCACAGGACACATCATCTGGGGACACTCAGCATCACTCTGGAGCCGTCGCCTGCAGCGCAGGACACATCACCTGGGGACACCCAGTATCACTCTGGAGCCGTCACCTGCAGCACAGGACACATCACCTGGAGACACCCAGCATCACTCTGGAGCCGTCGCCTGCAGCGCAGGAAACATCACTTGGGGACACCCAGCATCACTCTGGAGCCGTCGCCTGCAGCACAGGACACATCACCTGGGGACACTCAGCATCACTCTGGAGCCGTCGCCTGCAGCACAGGACACATCAACTGGGGACACCCAGCATCACTGGAGCCGTCGCCTGCAGCACAGGACACATCACCTGGGGACACCCTGCAGTGCAGGACACATCAACTGGAGACACTCAGCATCACTCTGGAGCCGTCGCCTGCAGCACAGGACACATCAACTGGGGACACCCGGCATCACTCTGGAGCCGTCGCCTGCAGCACAGGACACATCAACTGGGGACACTCAGCATCACTGGAGCCGTCGCCTGCAGCACAGGACACATCATCTGGGGACACTCAGCATCACTCTGGAGCCGTCGCCTGCAGCGCAGGACACATCACCTGGAGACACTCAGCATCCCTCTGGAGCCGTCGCCTGCAGCGCAGGACACATCACCTGGGGACACCCAGCATCACTCTGGAGCCGTCGCCTGCAGCACAGGACACATCACCTGGGGACACTCAGCATCACGTCTCCGCTGTTGAAACCACCTCCGGTTTCCTGTACCGCTGGCGACGAAGGCTTTTAACACGTCTCCGACCAGCATGGCTCCCTCGCTGGCGTTGAAGGCGTCCCGGCTCCACGGGGTAAACACCCCACGAGTTGCCCCTGCAGGCATCACACAGGATCTGAGCAGGCTGAAGACTCGGTGTCGCCACGCGGCTGATAGGAGGACGCCGAATCACGCGGTAAATCCCACCGACAACATGGAGCCGTCATCAGGTGTAAATGGAGAGCAGTCCAGTCCTCCCGGTGCATGATGGGAAATACTCCAACTCCCCCACAACCCTAAACAGGATGTAATCAAAGCAGTATAGAAACAAGATTTAAAACATTTGAATGGAGCTGAGCCAACTTAGTGACGTCCACCACCACCTTAGGACACACACCCGGTGAGACTCTAAAGGGTTCTGGTTCTGTCAAAGTTCTCCTGATTTCGGAACCCAGGACTGGAACCACATAAACTATCATGTGCAGAACAACCCACTGTCATTTCAGCAGAGATTAGCATGCCAGAAGGACTCAAACATCTCATTTCATCTCAGAAGCAACCTGTCATTCGAGAATTCTGCAGTGGAAAAGAAAGCTGCTCAAATCGTTTACTGATAACACTGGTCTACAAAAATATAGTTTTTTTTCTTGCATGGACTTTGGAAACGGTTTTTGGCTAATTTTGGGCTGCTGAATCCAAATCTGGGCTCAGATTGCTCTATCACATCAAGTTTTTGTGCTATCTGTATGCTCCTTCCTTATTCAGGATTTTACAAAAGTTGACCATCTAGTCTGGCAATCTTGGTGGGGATAAAAATGACCCCTATTCGTTTCCTGAGTAATTTCATGCTAGGCTGAGTGTTTATTTATTCATTGTAATCATTTTTGCATCTATCGATCTTCTAATGCAACAGTGTTTTTTTTAACTTCGAGTGTAAAATTGCTGTTTTCTCAAAAATAATGATTTTTCATAGTTCAAAAACTTGATGTGATCGGCAGAAACTAATGCCAGATTTGGATTCAGCACCCAAAAGTTAGCTGGAATCCGTTGAAAAACCCCTTGCAAGAAAAATTATGTTGACCAGTGTAATCATTATTCAGGATCTGGATTCGAATATCTTGCATGTCTGTGTCACAGTTTGTCATCTATAATATCCTGTATACACTTTACTATCAGCAACTCTTAACCTCCTCCCTTGCTCTCGTGAGGAGCAGACTGACTGCATCGGCAACAGATGAACTTTGACGAATATGAACCACGTGTTTCATACTGAGCTCTTTCAGATAATAATAATATCTATTACAGTGATGGTAATAATAATATAATATCACAGTGATAATAATATAATATCTATTACAGTGATAGTAATAAATAATATAACATCTATTCCAGTGATTATAATATATCTATTACAGTGATAATAATAACATAACATCTAATTCAGTGATAGTAATATATATATTACAGTGATAATAATAATAATAATAATATAACATTTAATTCAGTGATAGTAATATATATATTACAATGATAATAATAATAATATAACATCTATTACAGTGATAATATATCTATTACAGGGATAATAATAATATAATATAACATCTATTACAGTGATAATATAACATCTATTACAGTGATAATAATATAACATCTAATTCAGTGATAGTAATATATATATATTACAGTGATAATAATAATAATATAACATCTAATTCAGTGATAGTAATATATATATTTCAGTGATAATAATAATAATAACATAACATCTATTACAGTGATAATAATAATATATCTATCACGGTAGTAGGGATGACTGTGTCAGTCATATCATGAAGACCCTTTAGGGCCCGTGTGGACATGGTTCTAAGTGTATTCTCGGGTATAAAATGAAGATTTCAGACACACACCTCTGGAGACGTGACGCACCCCGGGCCAGCAGTCACACGCTGCCGCACGCGTTGCTGGTCTGTGCCGCCGGGCTGCCCCTCTCTTTCCTCTGCCGTGTTGCCGGCCTGCCCCCCGCTGGCGGGGGAGGGGACTGCGAGTGTTGCTGGGCGAGCTGGGAGAGGAGGAGGTCCACGCTGCGGTCCAGGACCGAGCTCAGGACCTCCCGCTCCTCCTCGGAGAAGCGACCGAGAACGTGTCGATCCACCGGCGTTTTCCCCGCTGGCCGGCCGATCCCAACTCGCAGTCTGGTCATCACCTGGCAAGAGAGAGAGAGAGAGAGAAAGACAGAAAGACAGAAAGAGAGAGAGAGAGACAGAAAGACAGAAAGAGAGAGAGAGACAGACAGAGAGAGAGACACACACACACACGTCGTGTCTCCTGTTGCGGTGAATTCTGAGTTGAAAGTAAAAGGGACGCGACTGTTTTTCTCTCGCCCTCCAGTTCTGGAATGGCTTTATTCTTATGAATTAGAAATCACATCACATGACCACAGAATAATTAATAAATAAAACTACAAAACATGAGTCATCACTCTACAGAGCCTGACGCTGCCCGCCAAAGGAAACGACAAGAAAAACAAACACATAAACACAACTTACGTCCGTCTGAAGACAGTCGATGCAGGAGCGCACGCCGTTATGACCCCTGTGTGGATGGATCATTGAGGGGGTCAGAGGTCATTTGGAGAATATCATGAAAAGGTTCCTGCACATCACATTCACCTGTCACATACAGCGCCGCTTATGTGGCCGCCGGGTAACGGCCTGGATGATTCATTTGAATGGCCGGCTACCACCATCACCTGAGACGACCGCAACGGCAAATATATAAGCCGGGGCGTCCAGGTGGCGTGGCGGTCTATTCCGTTGCCTACCAACACAGGCATCACCGGTTCAAACCCCCGTGTTACCTCCGACTTGGCCGGGCGGCCCTACAGACACAATTGGCCATGTCTGCGGGTGGGAAGCCAGATGTGGCTATGTGTCCTGGTCGCTGCACTAGCGCCTCCTCTGGTTGGTCGGGGCGCCTGGTCGGGAGGAGGGGGGGATCCTCCCACGCGCTACGTCCCCCTGGTGAAACTCCTCACTGTCAGGCGAAGAGAAGCGGCTGGCGACTCCACCTGTATGGGAGGAGGCATGTGGTAGTCTGCAGTCCTCCCCTGGATCGGCAGAGAGGGTGGAGCAGCGACCGGGACGGCTCGGAAGAGTGGGGTAATTGGCCAAATACAATTGGGGAGAAAAAGGGAGGGAGGGAGGGGGGATGTAATCGTATTTAAACTGCAGCACTCCTCCAGTCTCAGTAGATGCAATTCACAAATTACACAACTTTTCATTTTTTTCAGACTACCTTGCCATCATCATCATCATCATCATAACTTTTCCCAGGAATGTTCTACTACATTAAAATGAACGACAAAAAAAATCACTGATGATTTGCATATTTATGGGTTAGCTGTTGTCCAAAATGTTAAAGGTACAATCCGCAACTGATGCACACAGCGACAGTAAACATGAGACTAGAAAGACGGGGAGAGACAGAGGGGGTGACAGGCAACAAAGGTGGCCAGCTGGATTCCAGCCAGCGACCATGTGGCCGTGTGTTATGTGCTGTAACATTTCGGCTACCGAGGCAGCCCTGCCCGCCCCACTTCTGCTGTTTTGGTCAGACGCCGTACATTCATTCATCATCAGCCACTTCTCTGGGATCGGGTCGCGGTGGCAGCAAGCTAAGTAGGGCACTCCAGACGTCCCTCTCCCCAGCAACGCCCTCCAGCGCCCCCTGGGGGATCCCAAGGTGCTCCCAGGCCAGATTGGACATGTAGTCCCTCCAGCGAGTTCTGGGTCTACCCCGGGGTCTCCTCCAAGTTGGCTGTGCCCGGTAAACCTCCAAAGGAAGGCGCCCAGGAGGCATCCTAATCAGATGCCCGAACCACCTCAACTGGCTCCTTTCGACATGAAGGAGCAGCGGCTCTACTCCGAGCTCCTTCCGGATGTCCGAGCTCCTCACCCTATCTCTAAGGCTGAGCCCAGACACCCTACGGAGGAAACTCATCTCAGCCGCTTGTGTCCACGATCTCACCGTTTTGGTCACTCCCCAAAGCTCATGGCCATAGGTGAGGGTTGGAATGAAGATTGATTGGTAAACTGAGAGCTCTGCCTTCCTCTTCACCACAACGGTCCGGTACAACGTCCACATTACTGCTGATGCTGCACCAATCCACCTGTCTGTCTCCCGCTCCATCCTACCCTCACTCGTGAACAAGACCCCAAGATACTTGAACTCCTTCACTTGAGGCAACAACTCATCCCCAACCCGGAGGGAGCAATCCACCATTTTCCGGTAGAGAACTGTGGCCTCAGACTTGGAGGTGCTGACTCTGACATCGTACATGTTTGCTTTATTTCTTGTGAATAAGAAAACAGGCCAATGCCACAATGCTTTCAGTTCCTCCTGATGCTCTCAGTCATCCCCATTTCCATTCCACCCATCATCCAAACCGATTATCCTGCTCCCAGGGTCATGGGGATGCTGGAGCCTATCCCAGCAGTCATTGGATGGCAGGCGGGGAGACACCCTGGTCAGGCTGCCAGGCCACCAAACAGGGCCCACACACACACATTCATACCTAGGGACAATTCAGTATGGCCGATTCACCTGACCTACATGTCTTTGGACTGCGGGAGGAAACCCAAGCAGACATGGGGAAAACATGCAAACTCCACACAGAGGACGACCCGGGATGACCCCCACAGTTGGACTACCCCGGGGCTCGAATCCAGAACCTTCTTGCTGGGAGGTGACCGCGCTAACCACAGTGCCGCCTTGGATCGTCAAACAATGAAATATAATTCCAAAAATGATCCCAGATTAGTCCCCTAATATGGTTTCTATCAGTCATCCTGATCAACATGGATTCAGGCCAAATCATATTCATATTCAGTGGATATGTTTTTAATTCACCTTATTATAACACCAAACATTATAATCAGGTGAATTAAAACATATCCACTGAATATGAATAGGATTTCTCACACAAACTCACAACGTTGACCTCATGGAGATGCACGTTATGCTTCTTGTTGTCAGTCGAGTGCCAGTGTTGTCGCAGTGCTCATTTACATCCACGATGCCACTCTGGATTGCCCCTTCACACATGCAGTAAATATGCATGTACATCAACAGGAAGGTAGCTTTAAACACCGCGGGGCTAAATCCTATCCCAAAACCATTCCCTGTACTTCTGTTTCCGCGTCTGTAAAGAAACGGAAGAAAGTGTGTGAAACAAACTGACCGGGCGCTTCCTCCATGCTTGATGGCGATCTTCCCCAGCGGTTTGTCCAGTTCATCGTGAACCAGCAGGATGTCCTCAGGCTTGATATTGTACTTAGTCACTGCCATATTTAAAAAAACAAAAACAAACAAAGAAAGTATAAGGTTTAGAGGACAAATAATACAAATAATTTCACAGTCACTTTTCTTTTCCCGGACATACCAGTAGTTGTTAAGTGAAAACTCGATGGGCCTCACGTGTGAAATGTTAACACAAATTTGTTCTAAGACACTCATTAGCAGGGGTGTAAGAAAATATCGATACACTCGAGTATCGCGATGTTACCTTTTGTGATACTGTATCGACTCTCTGAACCACTGTATCGATGTTTAATTGTTTACATGTAAAGGTTCGTGATAAACACTTTATGTTGTGTGTAACCCCCACGACCGCTAGATAACAGTGTTGTCATCTATCTTCAGCCATCTGACTCTTCCACTCCAACCCAACAACGTAAACCGAGACAGGAAGTAGCATAAGCACAAAGAACACAGGCCTATGACATCACAATATATCACCTTTCTTACAGTATCGTGATATATCGAATCGTACTCCTGTATCGTGATACGTATCGTATCGGCAGATTCTTGCCAGCACACAGCCCTACCTTACAGAAAAGACGGATAGCCTGGGTAACCCCTGAATTTAGACACCAACTGGCCGATATCGATGTCTTCGCACGGCTGGTTGAATGCTTGTAGCAAGACGTAGACAACATATGTCAGGAGGAGGGAATTACAAATACCCATCAGCAGTGCTTGATTTGTAAAGCAGAAGGTGCCAGAATTTGAAGTGCATGAGAGCGGAGGGGTGATGAGGCGGGTGCAAGTCCTGGACCACGTACAGAACACGGTGCTGAAAACAACATGCTATGTATACAAATACCCAAGTGAGGAGAGTGTGTTGATAATGTGGAAGGAGTACTTTGAGGGGCTAATGAACAAAGAAGGCGGCATGGTGGCGCAGTGGTTAGCGCAGTCGCCTCACAGCGAGAAGGTCCTGGGTTCGAACCCCGGGGTTGTCTCACTTTGGGGGTCATCCCAGGTCATCTTCTGTGTGGAGTTTGCATGTTCTCCCCATATCTGCGTGGGTTTCCTCCGGGTGCTCCGGTTTCCTCCCACAGTCCAAAGACATGTAGGTCAGGTGACTCGGCCGTACTAAATTGTCCCTAGGCGTGAATGTGTGTGTGTACGTATGTCGGCCCTGTGATGGCCTGGCAGCCTGTCCAGGGTGTCTCCCCACCTGCCACCCAGTGACTGCTGGGATAGACTCCAGCATCCCCGTGACCCTGAGAGCAGGATAAGCGGTTTGGATAATGGGTGGATGGATGGATGGATGGATGGATGGACGGTCTGCACAACACATGCAAACGCCCACATCACCACATACTTGACTATGGGGCTTACAACACCTGCAGTCAGCAGTTAATTTCTCAACTGGTCTAAAATACACAGTAAGACAACAACACTTTGCAGTTCACAATAAAGAATCACACAAAGCCCTTATAAGACTTTTGCGTCCAAGTCGATGTAACGGGAAATATGACCCAAAAAAAAAAAAGTTAATATGCAGCGCTCTGGCTAAAAAGTTTACCTAATAAAAACTTTTTACCTGTCAGTCTGTGGATGTGCGGCCTCCTAGGCGGCCCCTCACATGAAAGCGACCAAGTATGACATGAAATGACAGTGATCAGGCTATCATAATTTGAAAGCCCTTATTAAAAGACTTCAAATGTGTTTAACCATCGTGGTTTTCAACATAAATGAATGAAGGCTGCTCTGCTGACTGACTTTCATTTATAAAACTGTAAGAAAACATAGCTCAGCCATGGGAAATGTGTTACTGTGGCTACCGGTGATTTCCAGCTGTGCCTGTCATTAATCCTACATTTGAAATTGTACTTTTATAGCAGCGTTTTAACACCGGAGACTATGGCACTTCGGCGTGGCGGTGAGGTGAATTGTTTTTGGTTCGTCTGGTGTTCCTCCAGTTCTCCTGTGCTGAGATCAGCAGGGAATGACTTGCTGGCTTGCGAAATACGGTCAACTTCTCGTTTTTTGGGGGAATTTTCCCTTTTTCTCCCCAGTTTAATTTTTGGCCAATTACCCCACTCTTCCGAGCCGTCCCGGTTGCTGCTCCGCCCCCTCTGTTGAGCCAGCAAGGGCTGCAGACTACCACATGCCTCCTCCGATACATGTGGAGTCGCCAGCCGCTGCTTTTCACCTGACAGTGAGGCATTTCGCCAGGGGGACGTGGCACGTGGGAGGTTCATGCTATTCCCCCCTCCCCCCCCTGAACAAGCGACCGAACGACCAGAGGAGGCGCTAGTGCAGCGACCAGGACACTTACCCACATCTGGCTTCCCACCCGCAGACACGGCCAATTGTGTCTGTCGGAATGCCCGACCAAGTCGGAGGCAACGCAGGGATTCGAACTGGCGATCCCCATGGTGATAGGCAACACAAGAGACTGCCACCCACCTGTTTTGGGTTTGACACCGTCGCTGCCTGATCTGACTCAACCACAGATGTGAGACGTGCATGTGCACGGTTGACTCAGAGCGGGAGCGACAGAAAGCAGCGCTGGTCAAGCGAGCAAGAGAGTGGATGGAGAGAGGGAGCGGCGACGGCCAAAACAAACGTTTCTCGAGGGGTTTGAATCACCGCAACCACGAGGTTCTTCATCGTACACTCATAACTGCACAACATTTATTTTAGGGGCTGACAGGTCCAGTAGTTTGCGAGATTAGATGCGGACAGTCAACCCCCCCCCCACACACACACACACACACACAGCCTGACGGAGTTAATGAGACGATACCAAGACACACCGATCACTCTGACACAGTACAGCACGACATACACCCAACTCTGTACACTCGCTGTGCTTGGCAAAAACAGAGCTTCTGTTTTCAGCTTGGACTCAAAATGATTCTCCACTGATTTAAAGGCAAACAACGTGTTTTAAAGGCATAAAACATACAGAGAGAGAGAGAGAGAGAGAGAGAGAGAGACTCAGTTCTATTCTGCAATAGATCCATACAAAGACCCTGAGTCCATGAGGCTTGCTGATTTAACAGTGCATTACTTTGTCTACCCCACACACACACACACACACCTGCTTTGGCTACTGACACGCCATTGATGTTCATCAGCAGCTTGGGACGTAGCAGCACCACGTGCACGTCGTGTATCTCGGAGACGACGACCTCACCAGACACGTGCTTGTCACCGCGCCAACGGTCGGTCGCGCCGAGGCGATGAGCGAGGGCACCGAGCACCGCCATGCCGACGCTGTGTCTGGAACCTTCCATCCCAGGGTTCCCCAAACCCACGACCTGCAGAAAGGAAAACCACACGGACAGCTGCAGTTTGCCAAGTGAACATGCGCACGTTTTCTATCACGAGCCCGGCTATTCACTGCGTCACTCTGCCACGCCGGAGCCACGTGCCGTGGGTGCAACAGGGGGTTATCAAATCGGTCTCGTGAACGAGTCTCATAAAATTATTAACCATTGATTTTGGTGTTCAGTATCTATAATTGAACCATTCAAGTTAATGGAATAATCAATGCTGCACCAACTGCAGTACTGTAGCTGGCAGAGGATGGTGCCGCTGAGTACTGTCACGAAACGGGCAGGACGACCACTAACTTATTACAACAATCAATCAAACATCGACTAATACTAATCGGTCATAATCAATAATCCAGCAGCAACGTGATGATCAACGCACAAAAGGTGATGTGAGGTAGCGAAGCTGTGCAAATATTCTGTGTATGTGTGTGGGTGTGAGTGTGTGGGTGTGAGTGTGTGGGTGTGTGTGTGTGTGTATGTGTGGGTGCGTGGGTGTGTGTATGTGTGTGTGGATGTGTGTATGTGTGTGTGTGTGTGGATGTGTGGGTGTGCGTGCTGCCACGCACTGGAGAGAGATGTGTGTGAGAAAGGCTGCGCGACGTCACACAGGCGAGATGGCACACACGATAGGCGTGTGATAAGGTTCAGACAAAGAGGGGGGCTAGAGAGAGAGAGAGAGAGAGACTACTACCAGCACTGGGCCCTGGCAATAAATCCAAAAAAGACAAAAGTAATGATCTTCCAGAAGAAGCCCAGATGTCAGGAAAATAGATACCAGTTGACTCTAGGTAGCATCACCTTAGAGCATACGATGCAGTATACTTACCTGGGTCTAATTATTACAGCATCAGGCAGTTTCAGTAGGGCAGTGAATAACCTAAAACAAAAAGCTCGCAGAAAAACAATTGGGCCATGCAACCCATCCTACATGAATCACAGTGTGTATCTGGATCACGGATGATTTCAACTCAACACTTTTCTCACGTGAGATCATTAGACCAACTTCCAGGTCACAACGCCAGTGAAGGTGGATGAAGGCTGCAACAGAGGGTGGTGCCCAATCGTCTTGGTTCTCCATGCCACTGGACTCTGGCCACCCCCTGCCGAGGACCGTGTGGTGGCTGCAGGCGCATCAGCCACTCCATGTAAAAATCTGTCACGTGCAGGCGTCCTCCCATTAAAAGGCTCCAGGACCGACCTCTACACCCAGCTGAGGACCCAGAGGGAGGACAGTCATACTCGACCCTGAGTGACCGCCGATGATAATGATGATGAATTAGACCAACTACTAAACTAACTCAGATACAAAGCCTTATTTGGGATTGCTCCTCCACGGCGAGCAGAGTCCTTGTTGTCCGATGAACAGCGGAGGGCGCAGGTTTGGGAAAACAACTTCCTAGTTGTCCAGTGTTGAAATGGGGCTTCACGGAAAAATAGAGTCTCTTCTCTTTTCTTTTACACAGCTCGTCAGCTGAAAGATCTTTGATGCTCCGTCGGTCGTCGGATGGTCTCAAAGGAGTCTACGTTGCAATTGCGTTGATGTTTAATAAATGAAAAGGGAGCCGGTCCTCTTCTCTTTCTGTGGAAACTGCGTGTCTTGTGGGAAAGGTTAACTGGTAATCACAGCCAGCAAGCGAGTGAATAAGACTAGGTTGTCTTCTAATAAAATCGTGGCCAGTGGTAATGCGAAGACCGTGGTCCTTTCTTCTTCTGCAGGAGAGGGTATCTCTAAATACTTGTGGGTGCACGGTCCGCAGCGAGAGAGAACCCATTCTTCTCCTTCTTGTTGGTTTTTATTGGCGGTTCAAAACCAAAATGTTGCATCACCGCCACCTATTGAAATGTAAGAACTTCATAGCACCGGTTATTTACATTGTACACCCAAAGTGATCCCATTCACGACGCTGTCCATTCTATAACCCAGACCCAGTCTGAGTTGATGCAAATCCTTCCCCCAGTGTAACATCTAGATCAGGGGTGTCAAACTCCAGGCCTCGAGGGCCGCAGTGTCTGCAGGTATTTGTTGCAACCGTGCACTACACCGCCCGATTTAACTAATTAGCTCACCTCCTGGATCAAGGAGGGAAAGGAACTAGTTTAATCAGGTGGTGTAGTGCATGGTTGCAACAAATACCTGCAGACGCCGCGGCCCTCGAGGCCTGGAGTTTGACACCCCTGATCTAGATCTTCTCCAGATATGTCAAAAACACTGAAATAGCTCCTGGCAGCGTCCAGCGCCATCTCGATTCTTTCCGACTTCCCCTTTATTTCAGCAGCGCAATTCATGACCACGGCAATGAATGCCAAAAACCTTTTCTTGTCCCTGCAGATATTCTGGTCAGCTCCACTCCTTTTCTGCTTCTTTTCTTTTTGCACTTCCACTATCTCGTCATTTCTCTCCTTGCAGTGCAGGCACTTTGTAGTTGTCCTCCCCACATCTCCCACATCTTCTGACTCCATTACATACTGCTGCAACATGCCCATATTCTTGCCAGCAAAAACATCTGAGGAGCCTCACCCTTTAGCACACAATCAAGGTAAACTCTTTCTGGCAAGTCCCCTTCAAAAATCCAACACACAGAATTACTGTCCTCCTTCTCCCCTTCACGGAGTCTAGTCATTCTTCTTGCCTCACACACACACCTGTGACCCCCCGAAATGACTCAGTCTCTACTGACAGTGGCACGCCACTTATCACTCCCTTCTTCTTTGCTTCTAATCCGAGGGAAGCGAGTTACACAGAGATACCTTCTAAATACCTTGGTTTTAAGGGCTCTATCGCTCTTGGAGACACAATCGATGATAACCATCCCACCGCTAGCTATCCTGGTCGATCGTACATCTCCAAGTCTTGCCGCTACAAACTTTCCGACATCATGTGGGTGCTTGAAAATCCCGTCTCTTGTCACGGCTTTCTTCCCAAAGAGCTACGTCTCATCTGTTCTCGATGACTGACTAGAATCGCTTGAGTGATCTGATGGATTATTTTTTTCCTTTTCTTACTTTCAAACCCTCTTGTGTCCTCACTTTTAACAAGAACAAACTTCAATTCCGCCGGTTTAACGGCAAAATTGCATCACCGGATACAGTAATCCAATAATTTCGCAGGAAAAGCTGAAGTGGTAGGTGGAAATCGCCTGTGAGATTGAGCAGGGGAGTTATGGGTATTGTAGTCCATGGACAGCGCCGAGCCCTACAATGGTATGGTACAGTATAGTAACGGAGCTAATGGGGAAAAAATGGAGATGCAGGATCTGCTTCCATATAAACGAAAGTTAGTGTACAGATGTCAGAGTGTTGAAGAAATCAAGCAGCCCTCACTTAGGGACCATTTTAATTGACTGCAAACAATTTCATTCACCGCAGCAGTTTTTATCATTTATTCTGGCCCCTGTTAGCGAGACGTTACAACAGTTGGCTGACCAGATTATAAACATGGGCCACAAATATCCAGCCTCCCTACTCATTATCCTTGGGGATTTTAACAGAGCAAACCTCAGCCACGAACCGCCAAAATACAGACAGCATGCTAAGTGTCCCACCAGGGACAAAAACACACTGGGCCACTGCTACACAATATTAAAAGGACGCCTATCGCTCTGTCCCCCATGCAGCCTTGGGACCCTCTGATCAATTTCTGGTTCATCTTCTCCCAACCTACAGGCACAAATTAAAATCTGCAAAGCCTGTGGTTAAAACAGTGAGATGGACCAAAGAGTCAAAACTGGGGCTTCAGGCCTGCCTTGACTGCACTGATGGAGTGTTTTTGAGGTTGCATCTACGGACCCGGACAAACTTACCGATACTGTGACATCTTACATCAGCTTTTGTGAAGATGTGTGTGCCCATCGAAACTTTTGGCACCATCAATAACAATAAGCCCTGGTTCACAGCAAAACTCAGGCAGCTTCGTCAGGCCAAGGAGGAGGCCTACAGGCGTGGAGATAGGATCCTGTACAATCAAGCCAGAAACTCACTAACATAGGAGATCAGAGTAGCCAAAAGGAGCTACTATGAAAAGCTGAAAAACAGGTTTTTCAGCTAACGATCCTGTGTCTGTGTGGAGAGGCCTGCAGGACATCACCAACTAAAGGAGACTATCCCCCCCACACAGAGAACCATTAACTAGTTGATGACCTGAAATGTGTTTTACTGCAGGTTTGATAAGCCCACTCTCACAACCCTCACCTTCTCCAGCCACATCACACAACC
The DNA here is from genome assembly GCF_029633865.1 of Lampris incognitus. Lineage (NCBI taxonomy): Eukaryota > Metazoa > Chordata > Actinopteri > Lampriformes > Lampridae > Lampris > Lampris incognitus. The sequence continues at coordinate 147,033,392 of NC_079211.1, forward strand.
AACTGCACCCCCTGCTAGCGCCTCACCCCTCCCCACAACCCCCCCCCCACTTGCACCTGTTTGTGGACTTCAGCTCAGCATTCAAGACAATCGTACCAGACATCCTCCACTCCAAACTCACCCAGCTCACTGTACCAGCCCCCACTTGTCAGTGGATCAATAACTTCCTGACAGACAGGAGACAGCAGGTGAGGCTGGGGAACAGCACATCCAGTACCTGGACAATCAACACTGCCCCCCCCCCCAGGGATGTGTGCTCTCCCCCTTTGCTCTTCTACCTCTACACAAATTACTGCATCTCAGGAGACCCGTCTGTTAAAGTCCTGAAGATGGCAGATGACACAACGATCATCGGCCTCACACGGGATGGTGACGAGTCTGCATACAGACAGGAGGTTGAATAGTTGGCCCTCTGGTGCAGTCATAACAACCTGGAGGTAAACACCATTAAAACTGTGGCGATGACAGTGGACTTCAGGAGGATCCCCACAATCATCAAAAAAGCCCAACAGAGGATGTACTTTCACAGTCAGCTCAGGAAGCTCAACCTGCCTCAGGAACTGCTGATTCAGTTGTACTCTGCAATAATCCAGTCTGTTCTATGCACATCCATCACTGTCTGGTTTGGATCGGCCACCAAACAGGACAGAAACAGACTACAATGGACAGTCAGGACTGCAGAGAAAATCATTGGTGCCAACCTGCCCTCCATGCAGGACTTAAACAATTCCAGAGTCAGAAAACGGGTCAGGCAACATCACTGCAGACCCATCACACCCTGGTCACAACCTGTTGCAACTCCTCCCCTCTGGCAGGCGCTACAGAGCACTGTACGCCCAAACAACCAGAGACAAGAACAGTTTCTTTCAGCAGGCCATCACTGTGATTAACGCTCAAAACAGTCATACAACGTCAGTAACGATCCCTGTGCAATATACCTGTACCACTGAACATCCACTATACCGGGGGTCAGCAACCTGCAGCTCCAGAGCCACATGCGGCTCTTTTGTCCTTCTCCAGTGGCTCCCTGTGGCTTTGACAAAAATTATATGGAAATGAATAATGGCTTCTTTTTTTTACATTTTAAATTTCATTTATCATTGTTATAGGCCTAAAGTGATTCTTACATTTTTCACACTAAATTTGAAAAAAAAAGTTTCATAGCCCATGTCTACGGCTGGCGCCTTCCCCTAACATTTTGCTGAGCCTCAATAGCGCTGGCTAGTCTTGAGTCTCCCTACCTAAAGCGGGAACTACATAATCCAAGCGTTACTCCCGACTCACGGATGAGAGCCTGCAGTACAGCCCTGACACCGAGGTCTGCAGCGACGTTCAGAAACAAATCGCATTAAACAAGAGAGATCGCTGTCCTTTCATAGGCTATGATTTTGCAACAAAGTATCTGTTCCAGCAAGTTGTGGTTTTGTCATGAACTGAATGACCCTCAGCTGTTGCGTTGTCGTCTCAGGCCCGCAAGTTGATTGCTGTACGTGGCCAAGGAGGGGAAAAAAAAGAAGAGGATAAACTTGCACTGCACTGGACTTTTGTTCAGTTTTGTGTTTTGTTGGTAATAATAAAATAAAATAACAATAAAAATAACTAAAAAGTAACAGTTTTCTTAATTGTATTGCGACAATTTCATAAATGCAACAAAATGTGGTATTATTGTAATGGAAATGCAAAGTTAAAGTACCAAATAATCATAAATAGCCCACTGCAGAGTAGCCACGTGTGGTAAAACTTAATGAATGCTAATTTAGACCTAGGCTGTGTCACCTTCATTATGAGGCTTAAATATATGTTTTGTGGCTCCAGACAGATTTTTTTCGTTTAATAGTAAAGGTTGCCGACCCGTGCACAATACCTACATATACTAAAGTATATATCCTGTAGTATAACATGGTTTTAACATATCATCATGGTCAAAAATAAATCTAAGCATGCTGTATATACTGTATATTCCATACATACATATTCCATCATGTCCACCGACCTCATCTATATGAAGTAACCTGTTAACATATTTATTGCAGCATCTTTGCACTCTGCACCACTGTCCTATTGTCTTCCAGTTACATCATTGTTGTTTTTTTCTTTTTCACACTATACTTTGTTATATACATCTATATCTGTACAAAGTAGTCAAATATTTGTTTACCTTGTTGTCTGTTTTAGCTGTATGTCTATTCTGTATAAGTACGTGGAGAGCAATGGATGAACCGGAGTAAAATTCCTTGCATGTGTAGGCCTACACACACTTGGCCAAATAAAACTGATTCTGATCTTGATTCTACTTTGGCTAAAAACAAGCCGGTGCTAGTGTGTACATAATTTAAAATGTTCTATGTAATTACTTTTCTATATAACTGTTAGTGAATATCCAATGCTATTGATCATTTATGTTGGATTTGCTAACCTTAAAGATATTGATGCCTTGTTAGAATTTACCTAATTCTGTACACACCCACTTTCTTGACTGCAACTGTGTCAATTATCCAGGACTCTACTCTACTCTACTCTGATTGGCTGGCAGCTGGCACCAGCCTCGGTATATCTGGGGGCTGTCATTCATTTTTACATGCCCTGAAGAAGACTGTGAGTTGAAACACATAGGCGCTGACTCGAAGATACATCCTAGGATGCACTGGGACCCATCATCAGTGATGTTTCCTGAGGCCCTGGCTTGTGTCCCAGCAGCATTGGCCCACAGATCACTCCTTCTGATCCAAAGCCATCTGGAGGCCATCTCTGCAGACTCCATGGAAGACTTGATGGCTTTCCTTTTAGCAGCCCCAGTGATGCCAAGTAGAGTGTAGACCTTGCACAGTGAGCAGCCAGCAAAGCCTCTACACACCACTTCAATGGGCTCACAACACGCCTTCCAACCTCTCCTTCAGCACTGATCCACCAGCTCCTGGTACTTGGATCGCTTCTGCCCATTTGCGTCCTCCATCCGGTCCTCCCAGGGAACCGTCAGCTCTACACATGATAATTCTGGCCATGTCCTCATCAAACTGGCGCCATGCTCTGTGCTGGCTTGCTGGAGGCCACTTGATACGACTCTACTGAACTACTCTGCTGGGAGCCAGAGGGCTTAGCACATGGAGTTTCTGGGCTCTGTGGGGTGTCTCCGGGCCGGGCTCCTCCTGCATCTCGCCTGGAGTGGATCCTGTGCGCTGCGCTGGCGCTGCTCCCCTCTGTGCCAAGCATTTCATTCGGGCCTGATGGATTTTAAGGCTGTGCTCGTTCTTGGAGACCTTGTGGCAAATTCATCTTCAAGCTGTCGTTGTTGATAATCCATTTGCCAAGGTCATCGTCGTTAGGTCCATCCTATTGGGGTGCTCATTCTCCCCCCTCTCAGGCTCCCCTAGGGGTATATCCCCGTGTGATTCTAATTTTGATTCTACTTTGGCTAAAAACAAGCCGGTGCTAGTCTGTATATAATAAAAATGTTCTATGTAATTACTTCTTTATATTACTTTCATAATTCTATATAACTGTTAGTGTATATCCAATGCTACTGATCATTTGTAATAGATTTGCTAACCTTAAAGATATTGATGCCTTGTTGGAATTTACCTAACTGTATACACACCCACTTTCTTGACTGCACCTGTCTCAGTTATCCAGGGCTACTCTGATTGGCTGGAAGCTGGCACCAGCCTCGGTATATATGGGAGCTGTCACTCATTTTTACATGCTCTGAAGAAGACTGTGAGTTGAAACGTGTAGGCGCGAGTGCTTTGGTACTTTTTGGTCATGACTTATTGATCACAAAGCACAAGTCTAAACCCTCTCTCTTGTTTTTGGTCTCATGATATGTCATTGGATTGCTCCCTCTGGGTTGGGGATGAGTTGTTGCTTCAAGTGAAGGAGTTCAAGTATCTTGGGGTCTTGTTCATGAGTAAGGGTACGTTGGAGCGGGAGATTGACAGGTGGATTGGTGCAGCATCAGCAGTAATGCGGACACTGTACCGGACCGTTGTGGTGAAGAGGGAGCTGAGCCGGAAGGCAAAGCTCTCAATTTACCAGTCAATCTTTGTTCCAACCCTCACCTATGGTCATGAGCTTTGGGTAGTGACCGAAAGCGTGAGATCGTGGATACAAGTAGCTGAAATGAGTTTCCTCCGTAGGGTGTCTGGGCTCAGCCTTAGAGAAAGGTTGAGAAGCTCAGACATCCAGGCGAGCTCGGAGTAGAGCCGCTGCTCTTTTGTGTCGAAAAGAGCCAGCTGAGGTGGTTCGGGCATCTGATTAGGATGCCTCCTGGGCGCCTTCCTTTGGAGGTTTTGTGGGCACGGCCAACTGGGAGGAGACCCCGAGGTAGACCCAGAACCCGCTGGAGGGACTACATGTCCAATCTGGCCTGGGAACACCTTGGGATCCCTCAGGAGGAGCTGGAGGGTGTTGCTGGGGAGAGGGACGTCTGGAGTGCCCTACTCAGCTTGCTGCCAACGCGACCCAACCCCGGAGAAGCGGCTGAAGATGAATGAATGAATGAATGTTATGTCACTGGATCCAAGGAGCACCTGTTGGTTGATACCTGCATGCGTGAAGTAGCACTCCTTAGCCAATCTACTGGTGTTTGCTCACTCTATTAATTGATTATAATTTTGGTAAATGGTCAACTGTTTTAAGACATTTATCAAGAAATAACAAACATTTACTGGTTACAGCTTCACAAATGCGAATATTTGCTTGTCTTTCTGATTCATGTCATAATAAAATAAATACTTTAGGGTCTGTTGGTTGTTTTTTTTTTTTGCTGCTGCTGGTCAGACTAAGTAAACCATTATAAGACACCACTTTGGGCTCTGGAAACGTTATGGAAATCTGTCATTATTTTTGACATTATTTAAGACTAAGTTAATCGATTAATTGAAACAATGCTCAACAGCTTTGTTGAAAGCCTGATTCCATGCAGGTTTGCTACAGGTGTACTGGTGGTCTGGTGCTGGTAGAGACGCTGTTATCATGTAGGTGGTGCAACATTAATCTGTCTGTTAACAATAAATATTGTCAATATGATTAATAATTGAGATGAAGATAACTGATGAGATGACTGCTGGGATAAGCTCCAGTATCCCGCGACCCTGAGAGCAGGATAACCAGTTTGGATAATGGATGGATGGATGGCTGAAGATAACCTATATTGGATATTTTTTAAATATTTCTTACTATTGCTATAAAATTCAAAGAGTTCCATGTGACAGTACGTTCATTATTAATTTGTGAGTAGCACATCAAGATTGATGAGCACAACTACCGTCACTTACAATAGAAAACTGATTGGTACCGACACTGTGCTCAGGCTTTAGTAGGTCCAGCAAGCATGAAAATATTTTCTGTCTGAGGTCACTGTTTACTCTTGGTGCCTTTCCTCTAAGAGAAGTCGTCCAGTGGCCTAATTTTCATGTCCTTGAGAGAAACACACACACAGACACACACTGCACAACAAAGTCATACCAACAGTGTTAGTTTCGCTAATATGATGCTCTAGACAACAACATAGCTCAAGGTACAGCCTGCGGGTCTCCCCCCCTTTTCTCCCCAATAGTACCTGGCCAATTACCCCACTCTTCCGAGCCGTCCCGGTCGCTGCTCCACCCCCTCTGCCAATCCGGCGAGGGCTGCAGACTACTACATGCCTCCTCTGATACATGTGGAGTCGCCAGCCGCTTCTGTTCACCTGACAGTAAGGAGTTTCACCAGGGGTATGTAACGTGTGGGAGGATCACTCTATTCCCCACAGAACAGGTGCCCCAATTGACCAGAGGAGGCGCTAGTGCAGCGACCAGGACACATACCCACATCTGGCTTCCCACCCGCAGACACAGCAAACTGTGTCTGCAGGGACACCCGACCAAGCCGGAGGTAACACGGGGATTCAAACCTGCGATCCCTGTGTTGGTAGGCAACGGAATAGACCGCCACGCCCCCCGGATGCCCAGGCTGTGGGAAGCTACTCCTGCGATAACCAGACATCACAATGAACACTAACTTTCACAAAGCATTTCTGCTTTAACTACAGTTCATCCAGACAGGCTGAAAGGCACATTGTTATGTATAGCAGAGGCCAGTGAGCGCAATATTGGAGTGTGTGTGTTTGTGTGTGTGTGTGTGTGCGTGCGTGCGTGCGTGCACGGGTTATACACAGACCACATACAGTCAGTATTGTGTACCATTCAACTTGCAGTGACAACTGCTCTGTCAACACTAGGCTTCATTGTATTAGATGTTCTATACCCTGTACGACTGCTGACACGTACGCCTCCCTCGTTTTCCCTTCATCAGATACACAGCATCGATATCGTAACGACAAGTAAATTAAAGAAAACTTAAAAATATATCCATCCATCCATTATCTGAACCACTTATCCTGCTCTCAGGGTCGCGGGCATGCTGGAGCGTATCCCCAGCAGTCATTGGGCGGCAGGCGGGAAGACATCCTGGACAGGCCGCCAGGCCATCACACAGTGCCTACACACACACACACACACCCACACACACACACACATTCACACCTAGAGGCAATTTAGTACGGTCGAGTCACCTGACCTACGTCTTTAGACTGTGGGAAGAAACCGGAGCATCCGGAGGAAACCCACGCAGACACAGGGAGAACATGCAAACTCCACACAGAGGACGACCCGGGACGACCCCCCAAGGTTGGACTACCCCGGGGCTTGAACCCAGAACCTTTTTGCTGTGAGGTGACCGCGCTAACCACTGCGCCACCGTGCCGCAAAATATAAATAAAAATGTAAATGTATATAAAAACAAGATTGGGAATTCTTAAAAAAAAAAAGATCAGAAAAATATACCAGGATCATCTACATCACTCCACACATCGAAACATAACTGTAATGGTCCAAGGCCCAGTGCCTCGGATGTTTCAGAGTGGATATCAAATTAATTTTACTTGTATATAACGCTATGTACGATGTTAAGGTGGTGCAGTGGTTAGCATGGTTGCCTCACAGCAGAAGGTTCTGGGTTCGAGCCCCGGGGTAGTCCAACCTTGGGGGGTTGTCTCGGGTCGTCCTCTGTGTGGAGTTTGCATGTTCTCCCCGTGTTTGCGTGGGTTTCCTCCGGGGGCTCCGGTTTCCTCCCACAGTCCAAAGACATGTAGGTCAGGTGAGTGTGTGTGTGTGTGTGTGTGTGTGTTTGTGTGTGTGTGTGTGTGTGTGTGTGTGGGGTGGGGGGCTGTGTGATGGCCTGGTGGCTTGTCCAGGGTGTCTGCCCGCCTGCCGCCCAATGACTGCTGGGATAGGCTGCACTATCCCTGAGAACAGGCTGAGCAGTTCAGATAATGGATGGATGGATAAAGGTATTAATGGCACAGGACCGGCCTACATCACAGTTCCTCTGCTGTCTGTGTCTGCATGAGCCCTCAGGTCTGCACATGAGGGACCGCTTTGTCTCTCACAACTGCATCTAAATGAAAACAATCTTCTATCTCCCTAACTATGGAAAACACTACCCACAGATATCCTTTCAGTTCTTCTTTAAAACGGCCTTACTCTATCTTCTACATCAGTGTTTCTCAACCCAGTCCTCAAGGACCCCCTATCCTGCAGATTTTCATGGTAACCCTGCATAGGTAGCCCTGCTTGTACTTACTCGACCAATCATCTCGCAGCACTTAATTATGCAAGGTGTGCAACGTCTGACAAAATTCCTTGCTGATTGGTTGAATGACTACAAACAGGTACCTATTCAGGGTTGCAAAGGAAACCTGCAGGATAGGGGGGTCCTTGAGGACTGGGTTGAGAAACACTGTTCTACATTATCTTTTACTTGATCATCTTTATCAATGTTATTTCTAACATCCATCTCTTTGTTGTCATATTTCCCTATTACGATCCTATATGTCCTTACACTGCTTTTCATTTTCATCAACGATTCTGGAGGAGTTTAAACTGCATAATGTATAATATTTGTTTTCTGTCTGCCGGTTCTTCTTTCTTCCCGACTTAAAGCACTTTGAGCCTGCATTTCACACATGAACAGTGGTTTATTAATAAATCTATTATCATCGTTATTATTATCATTATTGCTGTTGTAGTTTACAGTCAGTTTGTCCAGTCGGAATATGACGTCACACAGGCAGGGTACTCACCAGCCTGCAGCCGCTCTGCGCGTGGATCTCGCCGCCGCCCACCGGAGGGGACGGGCCGCTCAGCAAGACTCGACTCGTCAGCCTGGACAAGGACCGACTCGTCAGCCCGGACAAGGACCGACTCGTCAGCCCGGACAAGGACCGCCACATGTCGACCAAGCTTAGCAGCCTCTTGAAAAAGTGCAACACACAACTGCGAACTGCGGCAATGAGCGAGTCCCTCTTCATCTGCCGCCGCACTCACAGCGTCTCTACGACGTCTCGGCTCCGGGGCAACGCTTCTCCTTGCTGGATAATTCGGTCACCTGAAATCAGAACAACACGTTCAGCTCGGATGGACGGCGACTAGACTGGTTCTCGGCAAAACCTTTATCTTCCGTCGGCTCGTTTGTAAGACCTCCGTGTCGTGGGAAAACAGAGAAAGGTGAGAGTCGTAGGAAGAAAGTATTCATTTAACTCCAATAACGCTTCTTCTTCTTCTTCTTCTTCTTCCGCGTCGTCTTCTTCCTCGGTGATGTTTCGTGGCAGTTGGCTTTCATAAATGTCGCATTACCGCTATCTGCTGGAAGGTAGGAACCTCACACCGTAACTACGGTCCACCCAGCGTGATCCCATTCGTTGCGTTGTCCTTTCTACACACACACACACACACACACACACACACACACACACACACACACACACACACACAGTTGTCTGAGTTTAAGCAAATCCTTCCCGCGGGGGAACATCTTCCCTGCGTTCCGTTACACCGTGTGCAGAAACGCTGCTCCCTGCTCCCTACTCCCTGCTCCCTGCTCCCTGCTCCCTATTCCCTACTCCCTGCTCCCTGCTCCCTACTCCCTGCTCCCTATTCCCTATTCCCTGCTCCCTATTCCCTGCTCCCTATTCCCTGCTCCCTACTCCCTGCTCCCTGTTCCCTATTCCTTACTCCCTGCTCCCTATTCCCTATTCCCTGCTCCCTGTTCCCTACTCCCTGCTCCCTATTCCCTATCCCCTGCTCCCTGCTCCCTACTCCCTGCTCCCTATTCCCTACTCCCTGCTCCCTACTCCCTGCTCCCTGTTCAGGGAATGTCGGGTAGAGGAAACCCCTCCAATGCCCTGCAACGTCACCAACGCGAGCGTCCTCCGTGCCACCCCGGTTACTGGAACACTGCGGACGCCTGTTGCTGCCAGTGGCGCCCCCAGAAATGTTTCATAGGGGGGGCAAATGGGGCCACTGAAAATCTTGGGGTGGCACACCAAAACCAAAAGCCATGACTGGATTTCGGGAATCCTATGCTGCTGTTGTAGTATACTGTATAGGCTAGTGGAAAACTGTCAATATGAGAGTTAAGAAAAATATACATTATTGATTTAAATGAACAGCACCTAATGTAAGATATCAGATAGAAGCATATTCTGCATAATCAGAAGCTTATTCTGCATATGCGACTCGTGGCTGGGGGGGCCAGCGGGGGGGGCAGGGATAGTATCAGGGTGGCCGTGGCCACCCCTGGCCACCCCTCGGGGTCGCCACTGGTTACTGCTACTGAGGAAATGTTACACTACTGAAAAAAAATACTGAAGATATACTGAAACAAAAACTGGGGCCATTATAAAACGTACCCCACTGAAATGTATGTAACTTGTGAATAAATGTGATTTCATTCATTTACAAGATGAACGGCGTCATTTCTAAAGAGATTAATATTGTACATATCATTTACAGATTTTATTCACAGATTATTATGTAATTTATGTCGATTATTTACAGATTATATATAATATATGTGTATATATATCTGTGTGTGTGTATGTAATCGTAAATAATTGACATATAATCGATTATTTACAGATTTTATATTGTAACGACCACGAATGACTAGACTCGCTAGCCCTTGGCTAGCGGGTCGGGCTCTTTAGTCGAGTGGTTAACGTAGTCGCCCGTGGTGCAGAAGACCCGAGTTCGCGTCCCGACTGCGGCGGTTCCCGGTATGTTTGGCCCTGTGATGGCCTGGCGGCCTGTCCAGGGTGTCTCACCGCCTGCCGCCCAATTACTGCTGGGATAGGCTCCAGCATCCCGCTACCTTAAGAGCGGAATAAGCGGTTTGGATAAAGGAATGTATATAATGGCGGATAAAATGGCTAATATATATATATATAATAGCGAATTAGGGCGGCAGCTCGCGAACCGCCACAGCCGGGACGCGAACCCATATCTCCTGCACCGCGGGGGACAACGTTAACCAGTCAACTAAAGGGTAGTGTGTACCAAGTGCCAAGTCTACTACTACTTTCGGCTTCTCCCGTTAGGGGGCGCCACAATGGATCATCCGTTTCCATCTCTTCCTGTCTTCTGCGTCTTCCTCTGTCACACCAGCCACCTGCATGTCCTCCCTCACCACATCCATAAACCTCCTCTTTGGCCTTCCTCTTCTCCTCTTCCCTGGCAGCTCCATATTCAGCATCCTTCTCCCAGTATACCCAGCATCTCTCCTCCACACATGTCCAAACCATCTCAATCTTGCCTCTCTTGCTTTGTCTCCAAACCGTCCAACCTGAGCTGTCCCTCTAATATAATCGCTCCTAATCCTGTCCTTCTTCATCACTCCCAGTGAAAATCTTATCATCTTCAACTCTGCCACCTCCAGCTCCACCTCCTGTCTTTTCATCAGTGCCACTGTCTCCAAACCATACAACATAGCTGGTCTCACAACCATCTTGTAAACCTTCCTTTTAACTCTTGCTGATACCCTTCTGTCGCAAATCACTCCTGACACTCTTCTCCACCCACTCCACCCTGCCTGCACTCTCTTCTTCACCTCTCTACTGCACTCTCCGTTACTTTGGACAGTTGACCCCAAGTATTTAAAGTTATCCACCTTCATCACCTCAACTCCTTGCATCCTGACCATTCCACTGTCCTCCCTCTCATTCACGCATATAGTATGTATTCCATCTTGCTCCTACGGACTTTCATTCCTCTCCTCTCCACCTCCTCTCTATACTCCACCTCTCCAGGCTCTCCTCAACCTGCACCCTACTCTCACTACAGATCACAATGTCATCCGCAAACATCATCGTCCATGGAGACTCCTGCCTGATCTTGTCCGTCAACCTGTCCATCACCACTGCAAACAAGAAAGGGCTCAGAGCCGATCCTTGATGTAATCCCACCTCCACCTTGAACCCATCTGTCATTCCAACCACACACCTCACCACTGTCACACTTCCCTCATACATATCCTGCACCACTCCTCCATACTTCTCTGCAACTCCCGACTTCCTCATACAATACCACACCTCCTCTCTCGGCACCCTGTCGTATGCTTTCTCTAAATCCACCAAGACACAGTGTAAGTCCTTCTGGCCTTCTCTATACTTCTCCATCAACATTCTCAAAGCAAACGTCACATCTGTGGTGCTCTTTCGTGGCATGAACCCATACTGGTGCTTGCTAATCATCAAGTGTTACCAGCGTCTATAGCCTTTCTTATTGTCAAATCACTGCTCTCTGCCGTGTTTTCCTGCTCGCCGCTGGATGGGACGGGAGCTGAGTAGATACCTGCATCATCCTCCCTGGACACTGAAGAAGAGTTGGCCCCCATCATCCCCTACTTCTGTTCCCGGGTCACTTGAGCATCACAGAACATATTTCTTTGATATCGAGCGCTATAATACTTTTTTTTTGGGGTACCCAGTTTTTGTTTTGTTTGTTGGGAGTGTTTTCACATGGATGGAGGACTATCAAATCAAGGATAAAGACATTCTTCCTTTCTGGGAGGTTTAACTGTTCACTTGTTTACAACAGTAAAATTTTGACTTTTGATTAAGACTGAAAGAAAAAAAGATATTGAGCAAGAATTTGATTTTTTTTCATTTTCTTAACAGCTAAACTATCTATTTAATGTCACTCATTCACGCTTGCTTTATTGTCATTCATTCATACCATTCATTCTCTTTCATTTATAAGTCATAATTTACAGATTACAGCAGATGATCATTGATTTTATTTTATGCAATTTTACTTAAACAAGGGGTTGACATTTTTTTTAGGAAGGATACGTTCCAGTCCATTAGTTAATTATTTGGACTTAGGTGGCATACTACTACCAGACCCTGGAATACGTTTCCTGTTACAGTGCAATCCAAATCTGGTCTCATCTTCATTTATTTCTATTTAAACAGGGACAAGTAGATACTTGGTTACAATAACATTTTAAGTCTTTTCTCAATAAAATCTTTGGTGGACTTCTACTGCCAAAAAACCTGAATAACCCTTTTTTATTTTCTAGCTAATTCTTTATCTATAAAGTCATACTAAAATCAACTGGAAGCTCAAGTTACAAAATAATAATGTATTTCCCTTCTTGGGAGAGAGACCCCTGCTCTGTTGCTCTCCCTCGGGTTTCTTCCTGTTTTTTGCTCCCCATTAAAGGGTTTTTTAGGGAGTTGTTCCTTATCCTATGCGAGGGTCTAAGGACAGGATGTTGTAATGTTGTAAAGCCCCCTGAGGAAAGTTTGTAATTTGTGATCTTGGGCTATACAAATAAAATGTACTTGACTTGACTTCAGCATCTCAAAACACTTTGAGAGAGATTTGAAAATAATGACACTCTGAAATATTGAATTGGTCAATTTTTATTTGCAAAATAGGCATTTCTTCTTGCTGTGGCAATATTTTACATTTGGAAATGAACTTGGTGATACGGAGTTCATAGCCAGTTGAACTCCACCTTTGTCTGTCAGTCTTTGCTGGGCAAGCAGGGAACAGCGTCAGGGACTGGCTGGCATCGCTCCACCACTGCATTGATCTCCCCAACCCTCGCACCGTCATAGGTTCCCGTAATGCTGGTCCAATGGGTGTCACCCTTGTGGTTTGTCCGGCTCATTCTGGCGGTGAAGGGGATGTCGGCCGTCATTTTTCGCCCGTCCATTCTCACAGCGCAGGAGTGGTTGGGTGGGACCAGCATCTCCACAGAAACAGAGTGACTGATGGATTCCACCATGGTGGTCCCCTCTGAGAAGGTCACTGTCTGCTCCTTGGTGAAGTCCACGTTCCCTGGGCCTAAGATGGGGATTTTGGCCTTCATGGTGGACACAGAGCCATTTCGCGTCTCCCTGCCAATGTCCCACGTCTTCTCCACCGTGCTGATCTTCTCCAGTCTAACCGTCTTCTCCACACTGCTGCACTCTAAGTTGGTGACCTTGGCTATCTGGAGGGTCTCCGGAGGATGGTGGAAGAGCTCGATCTGGTTGACGGCATACTCAACGTGAGAGATGTGCTGGCTGTAGGCATCTCTGTTGATAACCAGGACCTGGTAGTTCTTGTACCAGTATTCATCCCCCTCCCAGGGCAGGAAGAAGGCCTCATGTTCGGTCACAACCTTGCCAAGACCGTACTTGTTTTTGCCCACATAGATGTCCACGTCAGGGCAGGTTCTGATGGCGTGCTGGGGGACGGACCCGTAGGAGTCCTCAACCCACTCCAGGAACTCAAAGTGGTCCACGTTGACCAGCACGTCGAATTTGGAGGAGGTGTACTCGTGGTCAGCATAGGGATACTGGCAGGAACTCCCTTTGCTAGGAGTGTAGAATCCCGCCTCGCAGTTTACCTTGCACACGTAGTCTGTGCGGCCCGTGTAGCCATTAAAGATGGCGACGGCGTTGTTAGGAAGGGAGCCGTTCCACTTCACCCATTTCAGATTGACGTTCTCGCCGAACATGTGGCGAGAATCTGGGGTGGACTCACTCTCTGGGATATCTCTCAGTTTTGGTTGGTTGCTGGTTTCCAGAGAAGGCACAGCATCTTCCAGCTGAGGGTTAAGCCAACGCTCTACATGAAAAGGAAAAAGGGGGGAAAAACGGAAAACATATTTTATTCAGCTCTTCAGTTGCTTTCAACCCTTACTAATTTATTTCGGTTGGCTGGAATTTAAGGGGAAAAAAACCAAAACTCTTATTTTCAGAAGAAATAGCAACATACCACAGTACTCTGAGTTGGTGACCTTGGCCAGGAATGTTTGAAAGGCTAAACAGCAATTTAGAAGAAAGTCTCACAAGAAAAACTTTTATGACCTCCTCTTAAATAAATTCCCCAGTACATCTGTCATTCTTCTCAACAAAACAAATGCACCAGATACCAGAGGATGATTAGAGATTTTTGCGACAAGAGGCAATTCACTAGCAAGGACCATGTCACAGCAATATGAGTTTATGAGTTAATGGGGAGAGGATATATTAGATATTTGGGATGAATAATGGAAGTAAGGTTGAGGATAGTTGCAGAGGTCATCTGATTAGGCTAATCTGGGATGCCTTGACATTTGGTGGCTGGGCATAAGGAGACTTGGGGTGGGGGTTCAGTCTCAGGGGATGGTTTGCCCGAGCCGACTATATGGACCCCCACAAAGTCAGATTAGATGGAGCTGAGGTAGGCATGGGCTTGAGGTCGTTGAGATTATTGTGAATGTAAGGTTTGCTGACTGCAGCGCTCGCTGAATAGGGTGGCTGAAAACGGTGGGACTGGTGTGGGTCGGATGTCCAATTCTGGGGCCAAGAGTCGGAATTTATGGAAGGAGAAGTGAGACAATGAATCATCACTGCGGTTGTGGTAACCCGGGGACATGAGCTGCGCAAAGGAGGAACTGGTGCTGGGCGGAGATTAATGTGAGTCTATGTAGGAACTGCATAATTGCTGGAGAATGAATGAGCACGACCTTTGTTCATGATCTCTACTACTGCGGCGTTGTCTGAGTGAAGGAGGATGGATTTCCTAGAGCATTCGTGCCCCAAAAGAACGGCAGCTGTTATGATGAGGTACAGCTCGTAGAGCGCAGACGAGGGGGAATCAGAGCGTAGGTCAAGAGAACTGAACTCTAGGGGCCTCATGGAAGTGAACCATCTCCCGTCGTAGTTACCACCGGAGCCTATGAAGCAGGAGGGACAGGGGAAGGGTGATGGATTGATGAAGCTGGCTGCGGGGGTGGCACTGCTGTGGCTAGGGTGAAAAGATAATTACATGTTGAAAAAAAAAGGGTGTTTGGAAGGGGGGGGGGGTAGACCAGACCAGTAGGAAATGGAGGAGGAGGAGGCTGAAAAGATCAAGCTTGGCTCATCTGAGGTGGGGCCCCCTGGGACGCTGGGTGGGGCTCTTGGGTTGCTGTGTTGGCTGTCAGGGAAATATTAGAAGTAGCTGAAGCCGTGTTCCTATGTACGGCTGAAGGAAGGGTAGAGGAATGGATGATGGGATAAAAGGATGTATGTGCAGGGGGGTTTTGTGAAGCCTGTCAACACAGGGATGAAAAGAAGGATGTAATGGGCTGAGAAAGGTCTGACACATGAGAGGGAGCAGGCACAGGGGAAGAACAACCTGGCTGGCTGGCCCATGACTACCACCGAGGCGTTGCAGTATTTACAGGCGTTGGACGGCGGCCATTTTGAATTGTTTGAAAAATAGTCTTAAAGTTGTTAAAATGTTAATTTTGGTGTCAGTTAGTTTCATAACAGACAAACTAACATATGCAGTGCATTAATATCTCAACTGGGTGTTTAGCTTAACAGAATATAGAGTTTAAAAACCGGCCGTCATGTTGACCGCCCATGGTCGTTTTAGGTAGGAGTGGAATCCCGGTCGTTAACAAGTTAACTCATTACTGGAATTTTTCAGTTCTTGACTCAATATCTGTAAAATATAAAAATTAAAAAGTTACATCCTACTGACGTTTTGCCTTTTAACCACGGAAGCCAGCAATTCATCTGTCCTTGGTAACGAACCATAGCCTACCTGGATATAATTTCATACTTTCAATCATTTTGTAAATGTGGGTGTCTGATTCCCCCCCCCCCCCAAAAAACTTTGCAAATCTAAATTTTATATTTTTGGTGTTAAACTCGTTTCCATTTTCAATGACGTGCTCAAAATCCCAGTGTTGTTTTCTGTCTGTGACTTACTGGCGGGCCCCTCGGGTCCTCCTGGCGGCTGGGGGTCAGAGGGAAGTGGGTCGGAGAGGAAGACGGGGCTGCAGACAGACAACACTGCCAGGAGGACAGAAAGAAGCCACCTCATCTAAAGACACACCAACAAAACACACAGAACAGTTCAACACCATCTGACAAACGTGACATACCATGCTGATTACCCGAACCCGAACCACAGGGAAGAACTTCTGCCCACTGCTAATTATCACTCGTTCATTCATTCGTTCATTCATTCGTTCATTTTAACTTAAATGAAAGAGATCACCTTAATGGATTTAGTTAACTTTGTTTTTTAGATCAACATATGATACTTATACACATGGTACACAGACAACAGTACCTCTAACAGTACTAAAATAGTACTACCGTACACACTGATACACATGGTACACAGAGAACAGTACCTCTAGCAGTACTAACAGTAGCACAGTACACACTGATACACATGGTACACAGAGAACAGTACCTCTAACAGTACTAACATAGTACCACAGTACATACTGATACACAGGGTACACAGAGAACAGTACCTCTAACAGTACTAACATAGTACCACAGTACATACTGACACACAGGGTACACAGAGAACAGTACCTCTAACAGTACTAACATAGTACCACAGTACACACTGATACACAAGGTACACAGGGAACAGTACCTCTAACAGTACTAACATAGTACCACAGTACATACTGATACACAGGGTACACAGAGAACAGTACCTCTAACAGTACTAACATAGTACCACAGTACATACTGATACACAGGGTACACGGAGAACTGTACCTCTAACAGTACTAACATAGTATCACAGTACATACTGATACACAGGGTACACAGAGAACAGTACCTCTAACAGTACTAACATAGTACCACAGTACACACTGATACACAGGGTACACAGAGAACAGTACCTCTAACAGTACTAACATAGTACCACAGTACACACTGATACACAGGGTACACAGAGAACAGTACCTCTAGCAGTACTAACAGTACCACAGTACATACTGATACACAGGGTACAAGAGGTCAATTACAGATCAGAGAGACAAGACATTTTGTTGAAGACAGTAGATTATGAAAAATATAAATTTAATTACAAACATAAGTGTAATTATTGTAAATATAAATGGAATTATAAATATAATTATTATAAATATGAACGGAATCAAGAACAGAAAAGCGGTGGTTGAGCTTGCTGCCATGTTGTGTTCATAATGAAGACAGTGTGAGTGATGGTTTCATAATATTTCCTCTTTGAGACAGCCCACTGGGCTCCAAGTAGACTTGAAGCAAACAGAAAGTCTTTCACATCTCATTCTTGCCAGCTGCAGCAGTTAAGCTCAACTCAGTAATATCGCTAATACAAATATCCAGCAGCAAAAGACACGGAGGGGATCAAGTCCCAGACTCGCAGTGCTTCAGTGCCATGCAGATGGGAAAGGTCTGTGTTACCTTGACGGGTTCCTCCTCCAGGCGGGTTGGTTGCGGCTGTGTGCTGCGATATAAGAAGCTCCCTCTAGGATTATATTGCCCCCAATAAAGCGCAGCAACCTCCTGCCCGTTGACCCAAGTCTGACATCTGAACCCTTTCTGTTAGAGTTAATATACTCTTTATCATCATGCTTGGAAAGGTTTATAAAGGTTTATTCCAGAATGAGGTCATTCTCATTCAACTTAGAAATGAGATGCCAGCTCTACAAGAATAAAAAACGTCAGCGTCGTTCAATTCAACTAACAGTTTTCTGCTATGGGCCACTGCGAGCTGCCCAGTACAACCAGTACAACCAGTGCAGGGGAAAACAAAAGGAAAGCTTGGTGATGTATATTATTTCATCTGCCCAGCAGTGATTTATTGAAATCACTTGAGGCGCAACAAAAATAAGCCAATTTAATCACATATGTACACACAAGAAGACGTACATTAACACCCAAACATTACAGATATCTTAAAAAATATATTCGTTCTGTTCCTTACTGTCCTGGTTATAAAAAAAACATGATGACTATTAATTATGTTCTTTTCTGCTTCATAAAGCTCGCGGTAACGTATCTGCCACTTAAAGATATCTTGCACCATAGACAGGGCAGGGCTGTCCTGGTGTGCCAGTGAAGTTGATAGCAGAGATAGAGGTGTCTGTCGTCCGTCTACTGGTGATGGCGTAAGACTGCTGTTTGACATACGTGACAGATAAACACCGGACACGAACACGAACACGGCGATTACGTCTCTCTTATCATGATGGCAGAGTCATTGATCAGGACATCCTTTGTTACATAACTGATAATGACTGATGTCAAGGCCAGCTGAGACAGATATAGGTACTATCAATTAATTTAAGCCTGAATGAGGATGCTGTGTTGAAACAGGGCAGTGTCAAGGTCCTTCATTCAACCAGTTCGTCTGCTGAAAGTCTGTCTGTCTGTCCGTCTGTCTGTCTCTCTGTCCGTCTGTCCGCCTGTCTGTCTGTCTGTCTGTCCGTCTGTCTGTCTCTCTGTCTGTCTCTCTCTCTCTGCTGAGCATGGACGCCAGTACAACCACGTCATCTCCACATCACGATGAATTATCCACAATCAAAATTTATTTATACAGCAAATTTTCCTCTGAAAGCACCACAAACTTCATGCAAACCTCTGCCAAGGCTGAACAGCCACCTCTGTATCCTCACCAACGACTACTCCAAACTGCCCGCCATTCATTTATCTTGGATGCGTTTTTTTTTCACAAGAGAAGTATCTCATAAAGTAAACAGAATTTCACCACCAAAATCAAATCATTACTTCGCTGCCTGAGGCCAACCTGCTCGCAGCGTTCCTGTTTGAGTCAACACCTATCTGTCAGACACACAAACACAACCCGTTTGGTATATTTAATAACCAGATGGCAGATAAATCTGGCCTGACACTGTTGTGAGAGGAAGTGTTCTCGACCTGCTTTTAAAGAAGATAAGGCTGGAGGCCTTCTGAGGTCTTGGGGCTGGCTGCCTGGAGGAGCTTCACTTGCTCAAAAATGTGAGGAGCGATAGCATGACGTTCAGTCATTTTAGTTCAGTTTTATTTGGATATGAGTCTTCAGTGTTCTACACAGTTACCGGATGGTAGCAGGTCTCAACCGAGATGCATTTTACAGATAATCTGGTCCCACCCAAGTCTCATTTGTACAGACGCAGCGGTCATGCAGATATAGAATCACAACTTTGGGTTTCTGTCTCAGAGCCGTCGTTCCTCTAAGCTAAACGAGTTACCAGCTGGCTTACGGGAACACAAAGCAGCCCTTTCTGCTGCTTACGTCAGTGTTCTTACTCAAGTTCGTTTCTTAAAATGTCCAAATCAGTAAATGTTTATAAATCACACCTTAAAACTTGTTTGCCATTCTTGTTGTAATTGTATTCTTGTACCTCAATGAAATATTTTCTATTGCTTTTATATCATCTGTTATCATATCTTTTTTCTCTAAATTGAATTTTATATTTGATTGTATTTTTTCATTCCTACTCTTTAAAATACTTTGTAAAGGTTTTTTTTTGGGGGGGGGGGTTGTTCCTTATCTAACTGTGAGGGTCTAAGGACGACAAGGTGTTGTCTTGCTGTAAAGCCCCTCGAGACAAATTTGTAATTTGTGATATTAGGCCATACAAAGAAAACCGACTTGACTTGTCTTAAACTCTGGTTTTTGAAAAGTACCCTATGAATAAAGTGGATCATTATTATCTTTACTGTTGCATAATTTATCTGACTTTGAACAAAACATTGTGCTTTGAATGTGAGACATTACTGACAGTGTGTTTAAAGTTCTCCATCTGGTGTAAGAAACTCCGTTTCACGTGGACTAGTTAAGGCAGGGGTGTCAAACTCCAGGCCTCGAGGGCCGCAGTGTCTGCAGGTATTTGTTGCAACCGTGCACTACATCGCCCGATTTAACTAATTAGCTCACCTCCTGGATCAAGGAGGGAAAGGAACTAGTTTAATCAGGTGGTGTAGTGCACGGTTGCAACAAATACCTGCAGACACTGCGGCCCTCGAGGCCTGGAGTTTGACACCCCTGAGTTAAGGAGTTTTTTGGAGAGTGGTGAGTGCCAGTCCTTCAAACGTTTTCCGTGTGAAGTGGTAAAGGATGTGAAAGGACGAAAAGAAGGAAAAGTTTTAATGATGTAATATTTTATTATTGCACGTTTTTACATTTGGGGAAAACAAGATATCTTGCAGTTAATCTGTTGATCACGCGACAAACATGGTCACGCGTTTCCTTAACCGTCTTGCTATGTGAGGTGACGTCTAATGTCGCGGTACACCAAATTCGTGGCAAATGTCTTCTGCATCTTCTCCAATCAGTCTTTCAGGGGCAGGGCTTGGCGTCGGCCAAAGGCTCGCAGCGGTCGACCACAGCACGAATCTCGCCAATCTGGACGCCGTCGTAGGTGCCGGCGATGGAGGTCCACTGGGTTTCTCCATTGCGGTAGGTGCGGCTGAGGCGCGCGGTGTAGGGGATGTCGGCGGTGATCTTGCGGCCCTCCATGCGGACACTGCAGGAGTGGTTTGGTGGGACGGTGAGCTCCACAGAAACGGAGTGGCTGAGCGTCTCCACCAGGGTCGTCCCCTTGGAGAACTGCAGTGTCTTTTCGCCGCTGAGCTCGATGCCCCCGGAGCCGATGAGTGGGATCTTGGCGGTGATGCTGGCTGTGACACCCAGCATGGTGGAGCGGCCTATGTTCCATGTGCTCTCCACCGCTGTCGTCTTGGAGATGGTCACCGTCTGCACAATCGGCTGGCACTCATTGTTGGTGACCCCTGAGATGCGCATGGTCTCCGGCGGGTACTGGAATATCTTTACCTCGTCGATGAAGTACTTGACATCGGAGATATGCTGACTGTAGGCATCTCTGTTAATGGTAAGGACCTGGTACGTCTTGTACCAGTACTCATCGCCCTCCCAGGGCAGGAAGAAGGCCTTGAACTGAGGGACCACCTTCCCAAGTCCGTACTTGTTCTTGCCCACGTAGATGCCCACATGGGGACATGTCCTGACAGAGTATTTGGGCACGGAGCCATAGGAGTCTTCTATCCACTCCACGAACTCAAAATTGTCTTTGTTGGCCAGGATCTCAAATTCGGGGGCGTAGTATTCACGGTCTCCATAGGGGTAGCGGCAGTAAGTACCCAGGGAGGGGTTGTAGAAGCCGGACTCACACTGGTACTTGCAGACGTAGTCTGTGCGTTCGGTGTAGCCGTTGTAAATAGCCACGGCGCCGTTGGGGAGCGAGCCATTCCAGGTCAGCCACTGGAGATTGATGTTGTCACCAAACATGAAGGAGGAAGGCTGCTCCTGCTGCTCCTCCTCAAGACTAGATGGTCTCAGGGGTCCAGACACTGGTCTGCTGTCTGACAGTACGGGAACTCTGTCCTCGAGTTCTGGGTTCAGCAGGGAGACTGTGACCGAGACAGACAGACAGCGAGACAGTTACATTTCGAAACAAACAAGATTTTGATATAAGGTATTTTTACTTTATAGTAAATCGGCAACAAACATTATCTTAAATGATCATTTCTCTTTAGCCATTCGTTTCCATGGCAGCACTGTGTGTAAATGACCAATTAACTTGAAACTCAGAACGTTATCAAACATGGGTTTCTTTACATTTTTAATTTCACTCACCCTAATGTAGAGCATGTTGAGCCACCCAAAACTTATTACCTCCAGAAGTGTTGGGGAAAATCTTAATTTCTGATATTTAGAAGGCTAAAATGTTTACGTCCAGATTTCAGCACAGCAACTTGGAGAACGAGAAAGTTATTGTCTTTGTTATGGTGCGGGGATACACTTTGCTCAATAGCGCTACTAGTGGCCAAAAACTCCATAGGTAATCTTTAATATTTACGTATATTCAGATTACTGCACTATATAATAATAATAATAACAATAATATACAATATAATAATAATAGTAATAATAATAATACCAGCAGTATATAATAATAATAATATACTATTTAAAAATAATAATAATAATAGTAATAATAATAATACCAGCACTATATAATAATAATAATATAATATAATAATAATAAACTTTATTTATATTGCACCTTTCTAAACAACGCTACAAGGTGCCTTACACAACAGGGTAAAATAATTCACACAGTCAAGATAAGACGACAAAATACAATAAAAAAATATAGGACATACAACTTCGCAACTGTATAATTTTCATTATGGGTACTTCTACAGCTTTTTAATATCAACCTTGTACTGCATGTGTGTGTGTGTGTGTGTGTGTGTGTATGCGCTGTAGTGTAATATTTAATCTTCAGTCCATCCCTCTACAAGCTGTACATGCCAGTGTTTATTTATTGTGTTCCTCACTCCCTGCTGAGCGGTTTAACCTCTGTTGCCCCAGTGTTGATCCATGTGAGCCAAACGGAGGCAAATTCCTTGTGCATGGAAATTTATTTGGCCATTAAATCTGACAGTAATTATTCGTCTTTTAAAGAATGGTCACAGGGCTAAATAGTGTGAGAGAGACAGAGAGTGCAGCTGAGAACTGTGGCCTACACACCCGCCCTCGAGGCCGTGCAGGCCACAATTCATAATACACGGCCGTAATTCTCATAATTCTCAGCTGCACTACATAATTCTCAGTATTCTCAGTACATAATTCTCATTATTTAGCCCTGTGATGGCCTGGCGGCCTATCCAGGGTGTCTCCCCGCCTGCCGCCCAGTGACTGCTGGGATAGGCTCCAGCATCCCCGCGACCCCGAGAGCAGGATAAGTGGTTTGGATAATGGATGAATGAATGAATGAATGAATGGTCTACTGTACTTGGTCTGTGTTGTGAGCTCCTCTCCACGATGTCCTTGAGTCGGGCGGAGGAAAGGCCCAGCAGGACCAGCAGCAGCAAGCCGGACAGCTCCATCTGGACACCGGAGACAGAGCAGAGTCAGTGATAACCTGTTAATAACGCAGCCGTCAGACACTCTGAGGATAAGGTGCCGGTGTCCCGCCATCAGTGATGAAATGCCCTAATTCGCCTTAAACGGTCGACCCAGTCACTGCTATCTGTAGGAACTAGTGGAAGCCTCTCCTCACGACAGAGGACAGAGATGACAATACAGAATAAGAGAAGTTTTAAATAAGCAGCCGAGCTAACATAGCAACCAATAAAGGTAGCTGGTGGGTTTCGGATGGGGATTATCGGTATAGATATAAATATGTCTTTCTTTTTCAGTGTCTGTCTCCGTCCCTCTGTCTGTCGTTCAGTTAACTGTACAATCTGTCAAAATGCACAGGCATTTGCTCACAAGATGAGTTGCATAACATCACAACCATAAAAACATCACTGTGGAGTTGCGAGAGAATAACAGCATATTTTACATTTCATAATCAGTGATTTCCCATCCGGCACCAGGAAAACACGGGGAGAGCACTCACCTTCCCAGTCGTCCCCGCCGAGTCTCCGCTCACCTCCACCTTATATACCAGCACACCACACCCCCCCCCCCCAGCTCATAACTCACACCGCCACACATGTGACCAGCCCTGGGTGTATGTGTGTGTGTGTGCGTGTGTGTGTGTGTGTGTGTGTGTGTGTTTGTGTGCACACACTATTTTTGTCTGGCATCACTTTTTTTTTGTTGCTTTACCATAACATTTTTGCTCATTCGTCTCATTCATTATTAATTATATTATTATTATCATTATTAATGTTTTAATTATTTAACATTTTTAATGTTTAATTATAATATCATATAAACATAATATAAAAATATCATGTTTATTTAATAAATTAAATAATTGATTTATTAATGTTGATTGTTATATAGTATTAATTATTATATTGATAAACTAATATAATATAATATTATAATATGTTATATATTATATATTATGTAAAAAAGATAATATAATAATATTAATAAACTAATTATTATGTTATTATTCATTTTAATTTCGGTTTGTGCATTGCAATGCTTCATAAAAACATTACACGAGACTGATGTCTGCATTATGATCCGAGACTGTCCTCCACCAAAAAACGACCCCATGGGTCATTTGTACAAGCTGCTTATTACGACCTATAGTTACGTTTTAAGTTACTTCCTCGTGCGCCAATTTAGGAAACGCTCCTGCGGGTCGTGCTAGGGGACAAACGACCTATGTGGTCGTATGGGTTGGAGGACGTGTTGCATACAAACATTAAAGTCGTTCAACCTTTGGCCTCCACCAAACGGAGGCTTAAAAGAATCGCAAGTTTGAATCTTCAAACTGGTTTGTGACTGGACATCAATCGATCGATCGATCGATCAGTGTGAAATAGCTCAGATATGAACATGCTGCTAGACATGAACATAGGCAGCTCTGTGTCCCGGTGAACTTAGCAACAGACAGAACATCACCCTTGTCACATCGGACCACCTTTGATAAAGCGAGGTCAGAAATCTGAGATAAGACGACAGATCATTAACAGATCATAATTAAGAGAAAACACTGATAAGGCACCGATAGAGACCCGCTTTTACATCTGGTACACCAGCACAGGAGCATGTCTCTGATGGCCGAGACACTTGGCAATCCTCCATTCTAAGTAGGACAACGTGAATGACGTTGAACTTTTGATGAGTTTGACATTAGTGTCCCTGGCGCAGCTCTCGGATCCTCAGACACTCTTCTCCACACTGATCCAATGAGACCAACTAAGACTCAGAGAGGAGCAGCGTTCGGTATGTTTGGTCCTAAACTGTGGACCGGTGTCCTGGTGGTACCCAGAACAGACACATCACTGGCACCTTTACTCAAAACACTTTCTGCTTCCACATATTAGCTCCTGATCTGCTGCTGATCAATTATCATCCATCCATCCATCCATCCATCCCTCTATTATCCAAACCGCTTATCCTGCTCTCAGGGTCGCGGGGGACGAGCCTATCCCAGCAGTCATTGGGCGGCAGATGGGGAGACACCCTGGACAGGCTGCCAGTCCATCACAGGGTGCTCAATAATGCAGATAAGAACATCAAAGAAGGTTGAATCAGTTCATCTGGGCACGGCGTTTATTGAGAGATACGTTTCATCACTCATCTAAGTGACCTCTGCAGTCTGAACTGGCTGCAGGTAAGGTTTCAAGTTGTATATCAAGTTACGTCCCCTAGTACGAGGGTGAGTAATTAAGCCTATAGCCTAGCCTAGCCTATAGCCTAGCTTGGTGTCTGTAAACTTATTGTTTTTCTTCATAGAGTTCGGCTAGACTGACAGATGACAGACAACATGTGTATTTTCAATGACCCAACTGTTTTTTTTTTCAGTATCCAACAAAGACCAAGATGGCGACAGGCATGGGTGCAAGTCCCTGAATACTGGGATGGCATCCAGCGCTTTACCTGTGCCCCTGTCCGTAGGGTTAGTGGTTGTGTCAGGAAGGGCATCTGACATAAAATTTTGCCAAATCAGTACGTGGATTGACAAGACCATATAGGATCGGTCAAGGCCCGAGTTAACAACGGCTGCCATTGGTGCTGTGCCCTCACAGGGTACCGATGGAAACTGTAAAATCCACTGCGGTGACCCCTGAGAAACAGGGAACAAGCCGAAAGAAGAAGATCCAAGAAAGAGCAAGACACAGGTGTAGTGTGTGTGAGGGCCTTGTGGGGGTCAGCCCTATGTTCCCTCAGCCCTGTGGGTTAGCTATCGAATAGGTTAGCTATCGGTTAAGGTTAGGTTAAGGTAAGTGTTGGGTTAAGTTTAGGGTTAGGTGGAGGTTGAGGTTGAGTCAGGTTAAGGTAGGTTAGGTTAAGTTTAGTTAGGTTCAATAAAATAGGGCTGAGGGAACATCGATACGCTCCCGGCATTATGCTAGGTCCACGAGGAAGTTGGACAAGCCCCACAGCCTGAGTGTAGGATGAAGCTAAGGTGCGGCTGGATCAGTGTTGTGCAACCACTGTGTTCCTCCCCTGTTCCAGTTGGCACATTAGTCCCAGCTCAGAATCCCAGTGCTTCCCCCAGTAGTACTCAGCTGTACAGAGCACGAGCAGCAGTGGCACAAACCAGGAAATATAGCAAGTCTAAGAATAATGTAGTTGTAATTCAAATACTACAACTATACACATCATGTTACGTACACTCATCAGCTCATCATTCGCTATAGCGTTCATATATATAAATTGTCCCTAGGTGTGAATGTGTCGGCCCTGTGATGGACTGGTGGCCTGTCCAGGGTGTCTCCCCACCTGCCGCCCAATGACTGCTGGGGTAAATGGATGTGATGTTCGTAAAAACAAAGCAGAGACAATGGCAGCGGGAGTGAGGTGAGAGATGAGTAATTATGTGAAAGTAAGCAATGTACACAGAATAGCTTATGTGTTGACGTCTATGAATTTGCTTCAAATAGGAGCACACTATACAAATGGATCAGTGGAGAGTTGCCGGATCTGTCTGTCCTTGAAGTGCCATAGATCTACAAGGACTGTTTCTGCACCAACGATCTGCACCATGGGTGTCACCTACGAGGTGCCACTAGTGAACTCTGCTCTTGGTAAAGTTCCAGCTGTCAGTCTGCTGTCATATCAATAGCCCATGAGGGCTAGAAGTGAGCAACAGGACATCATGTGTGGCAGACCAATTTCTGGTGCAGCATATTTTGGAGCTTTCAAATCCCAGAAACTGGTCCGCCCTAAGCATCGGGTCCCCTGGCACAAACAGAGCAATATAGTGTACGCTGTCAACTGCCATGAATTGTACATCAGGGAAACCAAACAGACCCTGGTGAAGCAGATGGCACAACACAGGAGAGCTAACAGGTCAGGCCAGGACTCCACAGTCTGCACCATCTACAGGCCAGTGGCCACTCTCTCAAGGATGAGGACGTGCACATCCTTGATAGGGAGGAACGCTGGTTTAAACGGGGAGTCAAAGCTGTAAGGACTGTAAAGCGAGCAAAGAAGATCATCTCCGACCCTTCACATCCTGCTCATCACCTCCTGTAGCCCCTTCCCTCAGGGAGGCGCTACAGGTCACTGTCCCCTAGCCATCTGGACTCTGAATTCCTCCCTATAGTCCCCTCCTCACACACCACTGGCATAAATACCACCATTCACCTAATTGTTATGCATGATATGTTTATTTCTGTTATTGTGTAACTGTAATGTTCGTGATAATATGTGGCGTGTCTGTTGTCCGTGTATGTATTGTGCTGTAGAGTTTAATCGACTCGACTTTTTCGTTTTCCATTACTGGAAAGTACCGGCATTTTGGTAACTGTTACCACTTTTCTGGCACCACCTTTGTTGAGGTTCCAAAAAAACTGGAGCGGGTACCAAACTCAATGCAGACCAGCTACACCGAGGGGGTACTGTTACGGTAATGGAAAACGACACTCTGCGAGTCAAGTCAAGTTGAGCCGGTACCATGTAGTGGAAAAGGGGCGTGAGATGAGTGATGAAACGTTTTTCTCAGTAAACGGTGTGTCCACATGCAGTGATTCAAGTTTCTGGGATTTCCTTACCTGGATTACGGAGCATGCATCAAGACAAAATGAAAGATTATGGCTATGTAGAAGCAAACATACTGGTAAGGGAGTAACAGAAGTGTGTCTTTCCAGTATGATGTGTCAAACTATATTTTCTAATGGCTAACCCACGCTATGTATTAAATAAAGTAAAATAACCAGACAGAACTAAAGGTTGATGGCTTTTGGTAAAGAAAAAAAACAAAAAGCTAGTAGTTAGGCTGTAAAACTATTCCGATTCAGACAGCTTTATTTGTCCCAGAAGGGCAGTTCAGCTCCACAATCTACCCAGACCATACACAAACTCACAGACAAGTGGCAATCAGCACCCAGATAGCAAAATTGCTGTGGCCCGGACCCGTTCCACACCCAACATTTTCATCCGGCCCACATACCGTGTGGAATAATGGCACTTGGGCGGTCCGCTCCTGTTTGCCAGATCTGGGCCAGAACCAAGCCATAGCAATGCCGCATGTGCCACATATCTGCCAAAGGTGGGCCATATTTGTTTTGTGATATTTGGGCCATATTCACCATTTACCACACGGGTCACTTCAGGGTCACATCCAGATTACATTTTGCCCAGAGCACCGCACCTTTGCTAAAAAAGGCCCACATTTGATTTGGCATATTTGGGCCACATTTGCTATTATACATGTGGGCCACTTCAGGCTCACAGCCATTTTGTCAGGGCCAGAAGAAGACCACCAGTGCCGCATCACTGCCTGAAGTGGCCCACATCCGGATGCTACCTGGGCAGTATGTCGAAGACAACAGGCAGATCAGTACATGGGCAAGAGATGTACACTACCGCCATCATGTGGCCATATGTGCAGACTCACACGAGGACCAGGTGAAGGATAAAAATTCACACGTTAAACGAATAGAATAAATAAATAAATGAAGCATCCCAAGATGCATTGCACGTTACATTCCACCACGTGAAAAACAGACAGGGTATAAACCAACTATTGTGTTTTAAAACAAAATAAAGCATTTATTTAAAACTACAGCGACCAGCCTCACAACAGGGTTTTCACAGTGCCCTTCAGTCTGACAGGGCCCAGTGTAATAGGGCCGGTAAGGCCAGAATTTATGATACATGGAGTCGAGCTGTACCAGGCTCTAGGGCCACAAATTATTAGCCTAATCCATCCATCCATCCATCCATTATCCAACCCGCTTATCCTGCTCTCAGGGTCACGGGGATGCTGGAGCCTATCCCAGCAGTCATTGGGCGGCAGGTGGGGAGACACCCTGGACAGGCCGCCAGGCCATCACAGCCCCCCCACACACACACACCTAGGGACAATTTAGTCTGGCCGATTCACCTGACCTACGTCTTTGGCCTGTGGGAGGAAACCAGAGCACCCGGAGGAAACCCACACAGACACGGGGAGAACATGCAGACTCCACACAGAGGACGATCCGGGACGACCCTCAAGGTTATAGCCGAATCTAATTTTTTATTTTTTTTAATCAATTTTACCTTTCCCCCCTCCCCCATCCCCACTCTCATACTGGTGGCTCCCTCTAGTATGTCTCATTCCTGAATCTGTCCTGTCGGTTGTGCATTCAGCAACTCTGTCACACAAGCTCTTTCTCTCCTCCTTCCCACCAGACGCACAATCAAATAACAAGCAAGCAAGCGGGGAAGGCCCTACCAGGGGCCAGAAGGGGGGGGGCTCGGGAAGCCTGGAATTAAAAGTTTGTTTTGGTTTGCAAATTTGTATTTCTAACTAATTAGTGTCATAACGTCAGTTCAACTTGGCTCAGTAGATCGGTTGAGGAACTTAAAGAAAATTGCGGAGGCTCTCTGAGGCCCCTCTCACCCCTCTCTGAGGCCCCTCTCACCCCTCTCTGAGGCCCCTCTCACCCCTTACAAAAGGTGCAAACTGGTTTCGTCCGCCCCTCACGAGCGTCTCTCAATGCCGCTCATCTAGTCCTGTCGTGAGTGACTGCTGATACAAGCACAGAGCTCAGAGCCATGTCTTTCCCAAAGAAAGCAAAACCTGGGTTCCGGAAAAGAAAAGAAAAATGGAAAGGGAGAGAAGGCAAAACGGGGGGGGGGGGGGCAAGAAGTCCCGTTAGTGGGCATCTACTGTGAAGTAAACATCATGGGTGTCAGCATCAGCACCCTAAGATGCATGACAGTGTGAAGTGATACTATACATTTGTTCAGTCACTGCAAGATAGTTAAGTCAGGTTGAGGTTAGGTTAAGTTAAGTGGTTAGGTTAAGTTAAGTGGTTAGGTTAAGTTAAGTCAGGTTAAAACAGGTGAATGTACTGTGACTGTAAATAACATACAGCATGCCAGAACTCAAACAAGTGGCGTGTGAGAGACAGAAGAGGCAAGGGGCCCACAGAGACTGCTCACGTATAGGGCCCAGAATTTTGTGCTACGCCCCTGATGGGAACCATTTCCGATGTTACTGGTGCTAGGAGAGAAATCTATTACAATTCGTACTTTGCATTTGCAATAAACTGACAGCAGGGGGCAGAAAAAGCTCAGCAGAGAAACGCAAAGGAATGAGAAACGTCAGGACGTCCAATGCGAGATGAGTACAGTGTGGTCAGTTGTGCAGCTGGGTCAGTTATTCACCCCTACTACATCTCCAATAAAATAAAATAAGAGGAAAAACAGCGGTTTCACTCATCTTTTCCAACAACGGACTCAATACAGACTCACAGCATCTTGTTTTTTACTGGCTAAACCAGTAGGGGGTGATTAAACAACCCTGCCTTGTTCTGCAACCACGTGATATTCACATGAAAAATAATCACGTGCATATTTTGGCTGTGTTTTCTTTTACTTTAGCTGATCTATTTGTTTTGGCCACGGAGGGGTAAACTTATAAAGTTGCTGTTGTTAACTGCCCCTTTAAAAAGAGGCCTCCCTCCCTTCCTTCATTTACACCCGTCCTGCTTTCAGGAGCGGGGTGGTATTTACAGGTTAGCAGGCTGTATTGTCACACACACACACACAGACACAAATCCAGTGTCTCTCAAGCTGCAAATGACCTGCTCGTTGTGAACGATGAAAAAAAGAGAGATGACGAAACTAGACCCAAGGCCCCCCCCACCCCACCCCACCCCCCCAAAGACTTTTTCTCGGGGAGGGAGGTGAAGCACAGCAGGTCGAAGCGCTGCTGCAGCAAACGAGCGGAACCGGTCTCACGGTTCTGTTCAAAGAGGACACACGGATTTGGGTTTTTCTTTAGAAAATCAAACTTGTGACGCGCCGGTTACGGGACGCTCTGATGGAAGCTGCAGAATGGAGGTCACACAAAGCCCCAGCTACGTCTGATGGACACCTAACCACCAAATAAATAAAAGATAGAGCTTCTTGGCTCCCTCGTCTCTGTCTGTCTCTCTCTCCTTTCTCAGGGTCGATCTGCGTCTCTGTCTCTCGCTCTCTCTACCCCCTCCTTTCCCTTAAAGGCTGTATTCTTCATATTACGTCATAATGGCACTAATACCCCCCTCCCCCCCGCCTCTCGGTGTCTCTCTGTCTTTCAGATATTTGTCGTCCTACACAAAATGTAACAGCAATGCCGCCTCTCCTTTTCTCTTCTTCTCTGTCATTTCCCCCCCTGCATTTTGCTCTCTCACTCTCTCTGTCTGTCTCACTCTCTCTCTCCCCCGCTCTGTCTGTCTCTCTGTCTCACTCTCTCTGTCTGTCTCACTCTCTCTCTCCCCCGCTCTGTCTGTCTCTCTGTCTCACTCTCTCTGTCTGTCTCTGTCTCACTCTCTCTCTCTGTCTGTCTCTCTGTCTCACTCTCTCTCTCGCTCTGTCTCTCTCTCACTCTCTCTCTCGCTCTGTCTGTCTCTCTCTCGCTCTGTCTCTCTCTCACTCTCTCTGTCTCACTCTCTCCCCCGCTCTGTCTGTCTGTCTCTCTCTCTCTCTCTGTCTCACTCTCTCCCCCGCTCTGTCTGTCTGTCTCTCTCTCTCACTCTCTGTCTCTCTCCCGCTCTGTCTCACTCTCTCTCCCACTCTGTCTCTCTCTCTCTCTCTGTCTGTCTCTCTCTCTCTCCCGCTCTCTCTGTCTGTCTGTCTCTCTCTCTCTCTGCCTGTCTGCCTGTCTGTCTCTCACCTCTCTGCTCTAATAACTCTTCATCCTGTCAGCCTGTCTTCATCTATATCGTCCTCTCTTTCTCTCTCTCCATCAGCCCAATGAAAGCGTCACAGCCTCACCCCATCCAGGGACAGGGACTCCGCAGCCTGCACAGGACAGGGACATGGACAGGCTAATGTGATATAATCCATATTACATGACTCACACACACACACACACACACACACACACACACACACACACACACACACACACACAGTGGTTTGACCAAACATTTTTCAGTTGCATTCTTAAGGAGTCGTATCTGCGGCATATCTCCTGCCGCCGGTAGGGGGCGCTAAGTTAGGAAACGCTCCTGTGGGTCGTATTAGAGGACAAACGACCTGTGTAGTCGTATGGGTTGGAGGACTTGTGCACATCATATGGTTTTATCAAAATAGCTATGTTTTCTATTCATTGAGTCTCTCGACCCAGCGATGATGGCTGGAAAGATGTTCTCATCTTGTTGCCGCTGACAACAGCATGTCTGCAGCGCCTGCATCTGTGGCCGGATGTCGGTTATATGAAACGTATTATTCATCCTATATGACTACATTAGGCCTGGTTGCAGTCTTGATTCATGCTGTCTCTCTGACTAAGACAGAATGATAAACTAATAATCACACTGAAATATGACGACTTACCAACCTTCCACCACAACAGCATGTATTGTTAAGGGCGGTGGCCAGACTCCGATTCCGCTTCCGGGTGTGGGAAGATGGCGGCGCGAATTCACGTTTGCGACGGCCTCACCCAGCACCGTCCATGCAGTGTCTTTGTCCACGTCTGCGTCTAAGTTGGTCTTCGTTCGATGGCTGGGAGAGCTGGCGCTGGATCGGCTGGGAGATCTGGTCTGCTGGTCTGCAGCGTCCTGTGGGCCCAGGGACCGCAGCCCTGCCCGGAGCTGTGCCCGAAGAGGAAACACCGAGGGCGGTCTGACAGGACGCGGAACGGGTCAGGCTAAGCTAACTGCTAGCCCATGCAGACCGGCAGTTCCGACAACACCGAGGGCGGTCTGGCGGCGGCCTCGCCTGGTGTTGATGTGTTTTTGGTGTCGTTGTGTGGGTTGCAGGGGGTGTGTCGGGGGTGTCTAGCTGGGAGAGCTAGGGTTGGATTGGCTGGGAGAGGTTGGTTTGCCGTGCCCTGTGGGGCCGGGGACCGCGGCCCTGACCGGAGCTAGGCCCGAGGAGGAAACACCGAGGGCGGTCCGACAGGACGTGGAAGCAGGGCAGGCTAAGCTAACTGCTAGCCCATGCAGACCGGCAGTTCCGACAACACCGAGGAGGGTCTGACAGGACGTGGAAGCGGGGCAGGCTAAGCTAACTGCTAGCCCATGCAGACCGGCAGTTCCGACAACACCGAGGATGGTCTGACAGGACGCGGAAGCGGGGCAGGCTAAGCTAACTGCTAGCCCATGCAGACCGGCAGTTCCAACAACACCGAGGATGGTCTGACAGGACGTGGAAGCGGGGCAGGCTAAGCTAACTGCTAGCCCATGCAGACCAGCAGTTCCGACAACACCGAGGGTGGTCTGGCGGCGGCCTCGCCTGGGGTTGATGTGTTTTTGGTGTCGTCGTGTGGAGTGCGGGGAGGTGTGTCGGGGGTGTCTAGCTGGGAGAGCTGGGGTTGGATCGGCTGGGAGAGGTTGGTTTGCCGCGCCCTGTGGGCCCGGGGACCGCGGCCCTGACCGGAGGTAGGCCCGAGGAGGAAACACCGAGGCCGGTCTGACAGGACGCGGAAGCGGGTCAGGCTAAGCTAACTGCTAGCCCATGCAGACCGGCAGTTCCGACAGTCATCCTGGCGTTCGCTCTTTGACAGTGAATTTTATATATATGTATATACAAATGTGTATATGTATATACGTCGGTTATGTGTTTTGTAGTTCTTGTAGTTTGGATGTGGTCTTGTCTTTGTGCTGCACTGCTGTGGGCTGGGGGAAACGACATTTCGTTTCATTTCATGTGCGCAGGTGCATGGAATGAAATGACAAATATTCCCGATTCCTGAAATATTCCTGATTCCTGAATGCTGTGTGAGATTCACTCACAGGGAAGCAGACTCGCCAGTGGTGTTGGGTCAGGCTGTGGTGAGGTTCTCATGCAGAGGAAAGGAAAACTTGCTGGTGAGCACAGCAAACACCAGCTTTAGGTGTTGGGGTTTCACGCAGCAGGGCGGCACGGTGGCGCAGTGGTTAGCGCGGTCGCCTCACAGCAAGAAGGTCCTGGGTTCGAGTCCCGGGGTGGTCCAACCTTGGGGGTCGTCCTCTGTGAGGTGTTTGCATGTTCTGTGTAGGTTTCCTCCGGGGGCTCCGGTTTCCTTCCACAGTCCAGAGACATGTAGGTCAGGTGACTCGGCTGTACTAAACTGTCCCTAGGTGTGTGTGTGTGTGTGTGTGTGTGTGTGTGTGTGTGTGTGTGTGTGATGGCCTGGCGGTCTGTCCAGGGTGTCTCCCCCACGACCCTGAGAGCAGGATAAGCGGTTCAGATAATGGATGGATGAATGAATGAATGGATGGATGGATGGATGGATGGATGGATGGATGGATGGATGGATGGATGGATGGATAATGGATGGTGGATGGATGGATGGATGGATAATGGATGGTGGATGGATGGAGAATGGATGGTGGATGGATGGATGGATGGATAATGGATGGATGGATAATGGATGGTGGATGGATGGATAATGGATGGTGGATGGATGGAGAATGGATGGATGGATAATGGATGGTGGATGGATGGAGAATGGATGGATGGATAATGGATGGTGGATGGATGGATGGATAATGGATGGATGGATAATGGATGGATGGATGAATGGATGGTGGATGGATGGATGGATGGATGGATGGATGGATGGATGGATGGATGGTGGATGGATGGATAATGGATGGTGGATGGATGGTGGATGGATGGATAATGGATGGTGGATGGATGGTGGATGGATGGATGGATAATGGATGGATGGATGGATGGATGAATGGATGGATGGATAATGGATGGATAATGGATGGTTGGTTTTTGGGGGCGGGGTAGTTGTTTTTGGGGGGCGGGATAGTTGTTTTTATGGGGCGGGGTAGTTGTTTTTATGGGTGGGGTAGTTGTTTTTATGGGGCGGGGTAGTTGTTTTTATGGAGCGGGGTAGTTGTTTTTTGGGGGCGGGGTAGTTGTTTTTTGGGGGCGGGGTTATGGGTTCTGTCCGCGGCTCTTGGGAAAAAGCGTTCTGTTGGTACGTGTGTGTATGATTCTGGGCCCTTCTGGGGGGGGGGGCAGGGGGTGTCCGGGGTGTCCGGGGTCTCTCTTGATGGCGGAAGCCCGTTTGTGGAGACAGCTTGAGTGGACGTCTCTCAGGTTCGGGAGCGGGGTGCCGATCTGAGCCGTTTCCCAGATAGCAAAACTGCTGTGGCCCGGACCCGTCCCACACCCGACACTTCATCCGGCCCACATACCATGTGGAATGACGGCACTTGGGCGGTCCGCTCCTGTTTGCCAGATCTGGGTCAGAACCAAGCCATAGCAATGCCGCATGTGCCACATATTTGCCAAAGGTGGCCCATATTTGTTCTGTGATATTTGGGCCATATTCACCATTTACCACACGGGTCACTTCAGGGTCACATCCAGATCACATGTTGCCCAGAGCACCGCGTCTTTGCCAAAAAAGGCCACATTTGATTTGGGTCACATTTGGGCCATATTTGCTATTATACATGTGGGCCACTTCAGGCTCACATCCATTTTGTCAGAACCAGAAGAAGGCCACCAGTGCCGCATCACTGCCTGAAGTGGCCCACATCCGGATTCTGTCTGGGTTTTTTTTCCCCCAGAATATTTTCCCCCGTTTTCTCCCCAATTGTACTTGGTCAATTACCCCACTCCTCCGAGCCGTCCCGGTCGCTGCTCCACCCCGTCTGCCGATCCGGGGAGGGCTGCCGACTACCACATGCCTCCTCCAATACATGTGGAGTCGCCAGCCGCTTCTTTTCACCTGACAGTGAAGAGTTTCACCAGGGGGACATAGTGTGTGGGAGGATCACACTATTCCCACCAGTCCCTGTCCCCCCCCCGAACTGACCAGAGGAGGCGCTAGAGCAGTGACACGGACACATACCCATATCCCGCTCCCCACCCGCAGACACGGTCAATTGTGTCTGTAGGGACGCCCGACCAAGCCGAGGGTAACGCGGGGATTCGACCCGGCGATCCCCGTGTTGGTAGGCAACGGAATCGACCGCTACCCGGACGCCCCTCACTGAGCCATTCTAACCCTCCGCTGCAGGGCCTTCCCATCTGCTGCTGCAGGGCCTTCCCATCCGCCGCTGCAGGGCCTTCCCATCCGCTGCTGCAGGGCCTTCCCATCTGCTGCAGGGCCTTCCCATCTGCTGCAGGGCCTTCCCATCTGCTGCTGCAGGGCCTTCCCATCTGCTGCAGGGCCTTCCCATCCGCCGCTGCAGGGCCTTCCCATCCGCTGCTGCAGGGCCTTCCCATCTGCTGCAGGGCCTTCCCATCTGCTGCTGCAGGGCCTTCCCATCCGCCGCTGCAGGGCCTTCCCATCCGCTGCAGGGCCTTCTCATCCGCTGCAGGGCCTTCCCATCTGCTGCTGCAGGGCCTTCCCATCTGCTGCTGCAGGGCCTTCCCATCCGCCGCTGCAGGGCCTTCCCATCCGCTGCAGGGCCTTCCCATCTGCTGCTGCAGGGCCTTCCCATCCGCCGCTGCAGGGCCTTCCCATCCGCTGCTGCAGGGCCTTCCCATCTGCTGCAGGGCCTTCCCATCTGCTGCTGCAGGGCCTTCCCATCTGCTGCAGGGCCTTCCCATCCGCCGCTGCAGGGCCTTCCCATCCGCTGCTGCAGGGCCTTCCCATCCGCTGCAGGGCCTTCCCATCCGCCGCTGCAGGGCCTTCCCATCCGCCGCTGCAGGGCCTTCCCATCCGCTGCAGGGCCTTCCCATCCGCTGCTGCAGGGCCTTCCCATCCGCTGCTGCAGGGCCTTCCCATCCGCTGCTGCAGGGCCTTCCCATCCGCTGCTGCAGGGCCTTCCCATCCGCCGCTGCAGGGCCTTCCCATCCGCTGCAGGGCCTTCCCATCCGCCGCTGCAGGGCCTTCCCATCCGCTGCTGCAGGGCCTTCCCATCCGCCGCTGCAGGGCCTTCCCATCCGCCGCTGCAGGGCCTTCCCATCCGCTGCAGGGCCTTCCCATCCGCTGCAGGGCCTTCCCATCCGCCGCTGCAGGGCCTTCCCATCCGCCGCTGCAGGGCCTTCCCATCCGCTGCAGGGCAACTAGAGTACCAGACTGTACGGCAGTACATCAGGGTGCTCTCAACAGAAGCGGTAGAAGTTGATCAGCCATTTTTGCGGGAGTCTGTGGTGGGTCTGTCAGGGTCCTCAGAGACAAGGGGCTCTGCCGTGCCCTCTCGACCCGCTGGGGGATCATGCTGAACATTCATTTCTGTCTTATTTCAGACATGTGACCTGAACTACACTGAGCCTATAGCCATAGGCGGAAATCCCGGGGGGGGGGGACACGACCCCCCCATCCTGGGAAAAATACGATATAGCCCCCCCAATATTTCGCCCCTGGTGTACAGCACTACTTTTGGTGCCCCCACCCCCCTCAGGAACTGTGTTTGAGAAAATTCCATGTAATAGTCCCCTCCCAAGTTGATATCAGATTTTCGCCCCCGCCTACAGTGAAGATAAAGTTTGTCGTTTTCCACAGTGCGCAGCTGGATGTGCTGCAGTGAGCGAGGACTGGCGTCATCCGTTCCTCTGCTCCCGCGGCCCACCGGGCCCGCGGCCCACCGAGCCCGCGGCCCACCGAGCCCGCCGAGCCCACCGAGCCCGCCGGCCACCGGAGCTCATTGTCATATCAGTGGGCTGAAGCTGCTTTACTGAACATTAAAGATGC
This sequence comes from Lampris incognitus, assembly GCF_029633865.1. Taxonomy (NCBI): domain Eukaryota; kingdom Metazoa; phylum Chordata; class Actinopteri; order Lampriformes; family Lampridae; genus Lampris; species Lampris incognitus. The sequence continues at coordinate 147,070,988 of NC_079211.1, forward strand.
ATGGACCTTATCCTGCACATCTCCACCAGCATGACACCTCCACTCCTCTTTCTGCTGTGTGTGTGTGTGTGTGTGTGTGTGTGTGTGTGTGTGTCTGTGTGTGTGTACATTTGCTCTCGTGGTTATGAGTGTGTATGTGTGAGTTTGTGGGCATGCATAAATATGTTTGATGTTTGTGGGTGTGTGTGTATTTGCATATTTATGTGTATATTTGATTTAGTGGTTACGAGTGTGTGTGTGTGTGTGTGTGTGTGTGTGTGTGTGTGTGTTTGGGGGGGGTGTCAGTGTAGATGTGCATGCATAAGTGTGTGTGTGTGTGTGTGTGTCTTTATCTTTATCTTGGTGGCGGGATATTGTCCTCGTCAGAAAACAGGAAAAAAAACCCACACAGACGGGACTTTGTGAGCGCGCATGTGGCCAGCTGATTATTCACCTCCACCTTTTCCTGTCAACACTTCCTGTCACCTGACCTGTTGCGCTCAGACGGGTAATGAATTCTGCCCCGCGGTCCGCTCGGGACCCAATCTGCTCCTGATTCACCTGCCCCCCCCCCCATCACGCTTCTGTTTAAGTAGCAGGCTATGCTAATTCCTCGGAGGACATGCTAATGAGCTGTATGAATATTCATGAACTGGAATGTGTTCCGGTCAACAGTTGGGGGGCCAGGATTTGAGATGTGGGGGGAAAGGTGGTGTCGAAACCTTCAGAGCGGAGTAGATAGTGGGTGGATAAACATGAGGGAAATGAAGGTGCGACCTGTGTGTCCGCGGCGTTTCGTCCTCCTCCGGAAGCTTGGGGGACCGGGCTCATGACTGACAGGGCCATCGTTTGATTTCCTGGATTGACTGTTAAAACCATGGTGGGCAGAGTGGTTGAGTGACACTTCTGGAAAACTACCATGGTGCTCATGATCAAGACAACTGGCATTCAACTGCCCCAGTGTGGTTGTACTGGGTCTGTCCCAGAGGCCAACACTTCCTGCTGCAACTGTATGGGGCTTTATGTAACTAGGTACCCATATGTAACTAAATGGAACTATCACAGAAAGTTGAATCAGTTCATACAGTAAATGCAACTATGTGTACATATGTAACTATATGTGACTATGTAACTAAGTAACTACATATGTAACTGTATCTATGTAACTACATGTGACTACATGTGACTATGTAACTGTACATATGTAACTGTATCTATGTAACTATATGTGACCATGTAACTGTACACATGTAACTGTATCTGTGTAACTACATGTGACTATGTAACTGTACATATGTAACTGTATCTATGTAACTATATGTGACTATGTAACTGTACATATGTAACTGTATCTGTGTAACTATATGTGACTGTACATATGTAACTGTATCAGTGTAACTATATGTGACCATGTAGCTGTACATATGTAACTGTATCTATGTAACTATATGTGACTATGTAACTGTACATATGTAACTGTATCAGTGTAACTATATGTGACTATGTAACTGTACATATGTAACTGTATCAGTGTAACTATATGTGACCATGTAGCTGTACATATGTAACTGTATCTATGTAACTATATGTGACTATGTAACTGTACATATGTAACTGTATCTATGTAACTATATGTGACTATGTAACTGTACATATGTAACTGTATCTATGTAACTATATGTGACTATGTAACTGTACATATGTAACTGTATCAGTGTAACTATATGTGACCATGTAGCTGTACATATGTAACTGTATCTATGTAACTATATGTGACTATGTAACTGTACATATGTAACTGTATCTATGTAACTATATGTGACTATGTAACTGTACATATGTAACTGTATCAGTGTAACTATATGTGACCATGTAGCTGTACATATGTAACTGTATCTATGTAACTATATGTGACTATGTAACTGTACATATGTAACTGTATCAGTGTAACTATATGTGACGATGTAACTGTACATATGTAACTGTATCTGTGTAACTATATGTGACTATGTAACTGCATCTGCAGTCTGTGTTGACAAAGCTCATCCTCAGCCCATAATGCATACTGCTGGTGACAGGAGCTGGTTTAATCCAAAAAATGCACAATGCTTCCTGCAGTTGGGTCGGATTTACGTCAGACCACATTCATGCCACTAATGAACTGCACTACGCTAGGTTTGTAATAATATTAATAAATAAATAAATAAATAACATTTATATAGCGCCTTTCTAGACACCCAAAGCGCTTCACATTGAAGGGGGTAACTCGCTTCAACCACCACCAATGTGTAGCACCACCTGGGTGACGCATGGCAGCCATTTTGCACCAGAACGCTCACCGCACATCAGCTTGGGGTGGAGAGGGAGGAACCATTGAGCCGGTTACATGGGGGGATGATTAGGTGGCCAGATGGAGGGAGTCAGGTTGTGACCGGACCGAGACCTTGTTGAAGAGGTGGTCTCGGTCTGGTTGTTTTGGTTCGCATCCGAGTGTGGTAGCTGTATTCACACCTGCCTAAATGACCCGCACCAAGAGGGTAAACGCTCCGGGGTCCAATCAAAACGATGTCACCAGTCAATCACAGCACACACACACACACACATCACTCAAACCTATGGAGGATGTCGGGCCTCAAATTCACCTGACCTTTGAACTCTGGGAGGAAAATCATGTGAACACGGAGGAAAAACATGCAAACTCCACAGAAAGAGGACTGGGGCTGAACCCAGAACCCTTTTGCTGTGCTTGCTGTCAATTAAGGCCCCATATAAAGGATACTGGCGTTTTGTTCAACGACATCAGCGTTGTGAAACGTCACAGCTTCACAGACTCGGCACACTTGGAGGTGGTTGCTTACATCACATGTAAGACTGCAAAGCCACACTCTGTCATGAACAACGAGTCCACCTTCGACCCACACCGGCCCACAGCAGCACCAACCTCCCCGGAGGTTTGGCTGAGTTCGGGTTCTCTGTCAGCCGTGCTATCTCACACACACAAGTGACTTAGTGGGATTCTCAACTCCAGTGAACACAAAGGACAAACGCGGCTCTCTGAAACAGAGACACGAGGCACTAATATGAATATTTCAACGAGTCCGTCCGTCCGCTATCCAAACCGCTTATCCTACTCAGGGTGGCGGGGATGCTGGAGCCTATCCCAGCAGTCACTGGGCGGCAGGCGGGGAGACACCCTAGTACGGCCTATCCACCTGACCTACAGGTCTTTGGACTGTGGGGGGAAACCCATGCGGACACGGGGAGAACATGCAAACTCCACACAGAGGACGACCCGGGACGCCCCCAAGGTTGGACTACCCCGGGGCTCGAACCCAGGACCTTCTTGCTGTGAGGCGAGCGCGCTAACCACTGCGCCACCGTGCCGCCTATTTCAACAAGTCCCCCGACCCATACGACCACATAGGTCGTTTGTTCCTACCCCGCAGCGCTGCTGATTACGAAGGAGTCGTGGGAGGCCGTTGGGGCGTTATGACTGTTCACGCAAAGCGAAGGTGGGAAAGTAAGCAAACACAGCTCGGCGAGGTTCGTGAAGAAACCAACAGTTTACAAGAGTATAAATAGCCCCTGCACTCCCCCATCTCTTGGCTCGTCGTATTTTGATTGGTAGCAAAGGTCAAAGGTCAAACGATGACGAGGCACCCGAGACACCAGATTGGCCTTATTTACACGGCCGTAAGAGGTCGCTTAACTTTCAAACGTAACTATAGGTGGTAATGAGCTGCTTGTACAAACGACCTGCGGGGTGGTGTTTTTTGGTGGAGGACGGCCTCCTTATGTCATCAGGGTGTCTGTAACCGAGTACCTACGTACCTCAGAATACCTCCGCCAAGCAGAAATCTGCGTCTAGCAGGCCTTTATCTGGATTTTACTCACTTTGTATAGTAAGTGGATATAAGTGGAAATTGATTTTTTTATTTATAGCTTAATCTGTAATGTCTGTAATCGGTAATCAGTGAGTCTCCAACTGTCCTGCTGCAGGGAAGGCCCTGTTGTCCCGATGCCACTTTTTGGTAAGTCTGTGTGTGTCTTATTCAAGTCCAACAGAATCCACTCCCACGGCGGCGGATCGAGAAAAAAAAATGCCGAAATGGCGTACAGTTCGATGAGGGATAAATGGACGAGCGCTCCCGGCCTCTCCATCCCATAATAGCTTCCCTGCTTCTCTCCTCAAAGAGAGAGATGCTTTCCCATGCGCTCCAATGGAGACGAGCCGGGTTTTCTTTGAAAAGCCTTTTTCTAAAAGCGGGGTCGCAGATTCACAGAGAGGGCCAAACCATCAAATAGAAATCATTTTGTTTTATTATTTATCATCTGCTGGTTCCTTCACCCTGTTCTGTTCGTCCCTGAGTGGGTCAGGATGGAGGAGGGGGGGAAAGAACGGCATGATGTGGGGTTTAAGATGGTGACCAGTTAGGACTCAGTGGATTAACTAAACCATCCAACCTAAATCTATTTCTTTCTAACCTGTCCCATGGCTCGTTCCGGGACGTTAGCATGCTGGCATGTTTGTAGAGAATAGCATGAAATTGTTTTCATGCAAAGGATTTTCCTTTTCTTTCTCTCTCTCTCGCTCTCCTCATATTTAAATATATATGCACATATTTGTGTGTATGTGTGTGTGTGCAATCATGGTTGCCGTTCAATATATTTAAATATTTCCACAACTTGTTTTATCACCGGAAGCTTGTTTTCTTTGAGCATATGCTTTTGTTTCTGTTTTGTCAGAAAATGAACCAATCTCCAACCTGCCTTTCATTTCCAATATGTTGGAAAGCACTGTGGCTGATCAACTTTCAGCCTATCCTTCCAAGAATAGTCTCTTTGAACCATTTCAATCTGCATTTAGAGCCTGTCATTCCACTGACACTGCATTCATAAAAGTGGTGAACGACCTTTTGCTTGCTATGGATTCCATGTCAGTGCTACTGTTGTTTGACCTTAGCACAGCTTTTAACACCACGATCAATGGTGTTAAAAGCTACTTTTGGACCGCCTTGAGAATTACCCATGTAGCACAGCGTCTTCCATGATAATGTGATTTCTCTGCAGGGAAATATGGCGTACCCCAGGGCTCAGTTCTTGGTCCTTTGCTATTCTCCCTTTACATCTCTCCTCTTGGCCACATTATACAGAGCTATGGAATAAATTTCCACTGCTACAGTGATGATACTCCGCTGTATGTACCCGTCAAGTCAGACAATCATTCTTATATCAGAAATCTAGAGGCATGCTTGTCTGCAGTAAAAAAATTGATGTCATCTAACTTCTTACTACTTAATTGTGAAAAAAAAAACTGAGATGCTGGTTATTGGCCCTGCAAGACAAAGTCACTTTATGACCAAACACGGGATCTCTTGACAACTGTGTGATATCTCAAAGCTCCACAGCCAAAAACCTTGGGTATTATTTTTGATTAATCTTTTGAATGTCACACTGGAGAAATCACTAAGAACTCTTTTTTTCCACCTATGAAACACTGCCAAATTTTGGTCTTTTTGGGGGGGGGGCGATTTCCCCCCTCTTTTTCTCCCCAATTGTACTTGGCCAATTATCTCACTCTTGCGAGCTGTTCCCGTTGCTGCTCCACCCCCTCTAGTGATCCGGGGAGGGCTGCAGACTACCACGTCTCCTCCAATACATGTGGAGTCGCCAGCCGCTTCCTTTCACCTGACAGTGAGGAGTTTCACCAGGGGGACGTAGCATGTGGGAGGATCACGCTATTCCCCACAGTTTCCCCTCCCTCCTGAACAGACGCCCCGATCGACCAGAGGAGGCGCCAGTGCAGCGACCAGGATACATACCCACATCCGGCTTCCCACCCGCAGACACGGGCAATTGTGTCTGTAGGGACCCCCGACCAAGCTGGGGGTAACACGGGGATTCGATCTGGCTACCCCCGTGTTGGTAGACAACAGAATAGACCGCCACGCCACCCGGACGCCCCAAAATTCGGTCTTTTCTGTTCATGGCTGATGCCAAGATCCTGATCCGTGCTTCTGCTTCATCCAGATTAGATTACTGCAGTGTCCGTTTTTGGGGTTTTTGTTTGGGTCTGCCATGCACTAGCACTAAAACCTCCAGCTGGTTCAAAACAAAAGGTTTTTAATTCTTTATTTTTCACAACAATATATACTACAAAATTTAGATCAAAACAAAAAGTTTAATTTGCCTCTGCCGTTCAGTTTAAAAAAAACATACAAGAGAAAGTAAAAAAAAAAATTAATTAATAATAAAAAAAGCAAACTCCAAGAACTTTATACAATTTGGGAGAGGTAAAGTGTGCACATAAGACTCTATACAGGAGAGAGGTGATATGAGGGTTCCCAGCTTGTGGTGGGGAGAGTGTGAAGTTGTTTTTTCTGAAGACGGAGGGAAAAGGTCATCTTCTCCATAACATAAATGTCATTTACTATATCTAGCCGCTCCTGTATTGTGGGGGGGGGGGGGGGGGTCAGGAAGTAACCAACGCCTTGCGAGTGCTTTTTTACCAGCACGTCAAACCACCAAATAGATATCCATCCGGCCGTCCTGCCTGGAAATCGACATTTCCTAAGAATATTGTGGAAAACTGCCAGGGCAGATCGTTGTTAAGTATGCTTTTCAATGCTCTTTGAGGCTCTGCCCAGAAAGGTGGGCACCCCCAGAATATGTGCCAGTGGTTGGCTTCCTGAAGTCCACACTGTCTCCAACATTTGGTGCCCCCCCCCCCCATCAATACGTGCTTTCTGTTTTGGTGTAATAAAAAAGTCGAATAAAACACGTCCACGGTGCATTTCCGCTGGAATTTACATCAAGCCCATCCTCATCTGTCGGATACTGTAAACTCACCTCCTTTTCCCCAAGCAGCGGCTGGTGACTCCACATGTACTGGGAGGAGGCATGTGGTCGTCTGCAGCCCTCGCCGGATTAACAGAGGGGGTGGAGCAGCCACCGCGGTGGCTCGGAAGAGTGGGGTAATTGTCCAGGTAAAATTGGGGGGGGAAAGAAGAAAATTAGATTGGAAAGTTTAGCTTGAAATGGAAAGAACATGCATATCGCTGTTGGACTATTTTAAATTGAAAGAACTTTTGCACCTCAGTAAATACTGCTGAAAAATAACAGATTCTCAAGGAGGCTGCCAGAGAGGACTCATCGTGTCTGAGCATCTTCACTGATATTTCCCGTTTCAGGGCGTAACAGGAGCACACCCCCTGTCTGTCTCTGTCTCTCTCACTCACTTTCCAGGACAAAACTGTCTTCCTTTACGGCCTGTCTGGTGACCACGGGTCATCTCTCGCTCCCTTCCGGCCGCCTGATGACTTCGCAGCCTGTATGTGACGTGTCCCGTCTCCTCTTGGTCACAACCCCACGCTTCTGGGGATTAATGCCATCGTTTCCGCTGTTCTCATTTAACTTTGCTTTCGCATGATTTGTTTCAGCGATGACAGCTTCTGCATCACTCCCCTCGTCTTCTTTCTCTCTCTGTGTGGAAGTCTGCCTCGCCTCTTGTCTGCATGTCAAGTCTATTCTCTCTGCAGGGCCCCGCTGAGCAGAGCTGGTTTTGGGGGGGGGGGGTCCCCACCGGCTCTTGACTGCACCTGCGAGGTTCCTGACGTTGTCTGGGGTGGCCAGATTCACTAAATTTGCCTTGTACCCTCTTTACAATCTTATCGCCCAGTACGTTTACATTTGCTAAATGTTATGCGTTAACTATTTACTCTACGTTACCTTGCTCTGTGTAATCTATGATGTTACATTACAATTCTGTTATTTCTGTGCATTCAATACCTACTGCACGTCTGTCCGTCCTGGAGGAGGGATCCCTCCTCTGTTGCCCATTCTGAGGTTTCCTCCACAGTTTTCTTTTTTTACTGAGAAGGTTTTCCTTGTGGAGTTTTTCCTCATTCGGGTCTAGGGTCCACGGATAGTCCACTGACTGTAAAGCCCTTTGGGACTACCTTGTGTAACAGTCATTTATACCGTCGTAATATGTGGTCTTATAATTACACAAAATCTGTGCATTACTACATTGTGTACTACTCATGTGTATCATATGTGTTACTAAACTGTTGTTAACCTGACATGCTTTGCCTCCAGAGTCAATGTGTGGAACGCTTTTTCAGTTCCGGTTCCCCCACGGTCACTTCCGTGGGTCCCCCTCTGTAAATTATGCCGCCCGAGGATACTGGCCTGATGGGAAGGATATCCATTAAGGACCACTGATATGTATACGTTCAGGACTCTTTAATGTAACAGTAGGTGGTGATAATGCTCCAACTGGTTGTAATTCGCCAATAAAATAGAAGACGAAGAAGAAGAATCACGCGCTTTCTGTGTTATACGTGTGAGAGGTAAGCAACACTGCTTTCCTGAGTTATTTGCTAGCTTAAACTTACTGTGTGGCATGCTAACATGTTGTACATGTCACTACTGACCGGAGGGTTTTGACTCTTGTTATTTGAACCCTGTCAGAATAAACGGCGATTGCCTCCAAAGACATCCTGGCCTGGGCCAGTTCTCCAAACACGACTGCGAGCACCACCGGGTGCCGTATGTTGCACCGACTGTAAAGCCCTCTGGGACTACCGTGTGAATTTGGGCTCTAAACTCATGTCGCTACCCCCTTGGAGTTTTTAACTCATTTTTGAGGGACTTTGAGAGACATAACTTACGTTGGCTTTTTTTCTAGCTCTAAATTATTGATGTACATAGTGTATCGCTATATTTTTGGGATTGTGTGACTAGAATGCTTGTCCTGATTCCTGTGTGACTCGCCATTTGTTTTATTTTATCTTTTATGTTTGAACCTTCATGTGCTGCTGCTTGTCTTGGGCCGGGCTCTTTTGAAAAAGAGATTTTTAAACTCAGTGGGTCTATCCTGGTAAAATAAAGGTTCAATAAGTTGAAAAAAATCCATCCATCCATCGCTTATCCTACTCAGGGTCGCAGGGATGCTGGATCCTACCCTGCAGGCATCGGGTGGCAGGCGGGGAGACACCCTGGACAGGCCACCGGGCCATCGCAAGGCAAGTTGAATAAAAATGAAAAATTAAACCAAAAAAAAAATTAAATTAAAAAAACCTCAGACAGGGGCAGGGAAGACTATCCTGTAACTGGGTTTTGATATCTAAATCTCCGTGTCATGGCCAGTGTGCCCGTCACAACCGACTCCGTCGAAGTTTCCTGGAACAAACATTCACATTCGTTTGCGTGGCAGCATCAGCTAAAACAGCTAATGACATTATAAACCCCAAAATTGCTGAAAGCTAGCAAGTGCAGTTGTGGGGAGACCAGCGGTTGAAGGCGGTTTTCCTCTGTTTCGTCTGCAGGTGAGTGTTATTTTTCCAGCCTTAGAGAACAGAAAGAGGCTTGAATGAATCCAGACCCCAAATGCTGCTTCCCAGGTTCAGCTATGACGCAGGGCAAGCTTGCTGAACGACAGCCGCCCACAACTACTGGCATCACGGGCCGTAACGTGAGGATAACCATATATGTTTTATAAACACTGAGGTTTGGGTTTTGAATAGGGTGGGGGTGGGGGCTGAGCCAGGGAGCAGATCCAGGGCTAATGCCCTGGCTCATGCTAACATCAAATTTCCTCGCCTGCAGCACCTAAAGGGAATTCAGCTAAGCCCTCTGACCTCACCACACATGTAGAGCTTACCCACCGCGGCGGCTCAGCACCCAGAAACATTCTCAGACAGCTGGGATTGTCCTCGGAGAAGAAATGATAGCAAAGCCGCTTCATGGCAGAACTTCTTCCCTTCACACCAGTCACATGGACCTCTGACGTTAGAATCCTTAGACCAAATATTGGACAAAATAACCAACACCTGTGGGCTTGCTGGCTGGAACGAAGGAGGAAATATTTCACGTCAAACATGATGTCCTGAACTAACATGGGTGGACAAGATGTCCATCCATCCATCCCTCCATTATCCGAACCGCTTATCCTGCTTTCAGGGCCGTGGGGATGCTGCAGCCTATCCCAGCAGTCGTTGGGCGGCAGGCGGGGAGACACCCTGCACAGGCCACCAGTCCATCGCAGGGCCCACACACACACAGACACACAGACACACAGACACACACACACACACACACACACACACACACACACACACACACACACACACACACACACACACACACACACACACACACACACACACACACACACACACACATACACACTCATACCTAGGGGCAATTTGGTACAGGTGATTTACTTGACCTACGTCTTTGGACTGTGGGAGGAAACCGGAGCACCCGGAGGAAACCCATGCAGACATGGGGAGAACATGCAAACTCCCCACAGAGGACGACCCGGGATGACCCCCAAGGTTGGACTACCCTGGGGCTCGAACCCAGGACCTTCTTATATATCCATCCATGTATCCATCCATTATCCGAACCACTTATCCTGCTCTCAGGGTCACGGGGAGGCTGGAGCCTATCCCAGCAGTCATTGGGTGGCACGCGGGGAGACACCCTGGACAGGCCGTCACGCCATCACAGAGGGCCGACATACACACACACACATGCACACATTCACACTCAGCCAATTTAGTATGGCCGATTCACCTGATCTACATGTCTTTGGACTGTGGGAGGAAACCGGAGCTTCCATAGAAAACCCATGCAAACACGGGGAGAACATGCAACTCCACACAGAGGACGACTCCCAAGGTTGGACTACCCCAGGGCTCGAACCCAGAACCTTCTTGCTGTAAGGCAACCGCGATCACCATTGCGCCACCATGCCGCTTACTTGAGTTTAATAATCATAATTTGTATTAGTACTCTTTCTCTTACTATGTACTACCATGAGGAGGGATTGGGCCCTGCATTCAGAGATAAGGTATGGGAATAAACACATGGTAGTCTGTTAACACGGTGAGCCCTGGCGAGGAGAGATGATAAGCTCTGAACTTCTGCCTGGGACATGGAAGACTGAGCCACGCTGAGCTACATTGCTCGTTGTACCAAGATATGTTTGCCGTATAGAGACTACGCCAGATGTTCTCATGAAGAGAGTATCAAAACCCTATGCATGTCTTCACAACTAGGCTATGAACTTGTTATTGTAAGTTGTCTGTCTGGAAGCTTTCAAGAAGCAATGTACCATTACATCTGCTCAACCCTGACATAAGTAGCTATTCTTAGAATAGATTGAAAAGGGGGTTTCTATGACAGAATTAGGCCCTGTGATGGACCAGTCCAGGGTGTCTCCCCACCTGCCGCCCAATCACTGCTGGGATAGGCTCCAGCATCCCCGCAACCCTGAGAGTACTATAAGCGGTTTGGATAATGAATGGATGACAGAATGAACCCCTGCTAGTAAACTGCAGGGTGGTGGTGGTGGGGAGGGGGTCAACCTTTGGAGTCATTTGAGTTACAACAAACCCTTAGAATAGATTGAAAAGGGTTTTCTATGACAGAATTAGGCCCTGTGATGGCCTGGCAGCCTGTCCAGGGTGTCTCCCCACCTGCCGCCCAGTGACTGCTGGGACAGGCTCCAGGATCCCCGCAACCCTGAGAGCAGGATAAGCGGTTTGGATAATGGATGGATGGATGGATGACAGAATGAACCCCTGCTAGTAAACTGCAGGATGGTGGTGGAAGTTGGGGGGAGGGGGTCAACCTTTGGAGTCATTTGAGTTACAACCTTTTCAAGCAGTTTGTCAAATCCAAGTACCACCCGAATCAAACTGCCTACAGCCACAAGATTCATCCTGCTCCTTGACATGAATGAGTGGACAGGGTTTAATCAGCAGTGAGGATCTGTCAGGAAAGATAACCATGTCAGAGACTTGTCCACGTGAACACTCACCTCATGGCATGCTGGCTGCACATAGCAACTGAACACACATTCATTTGTACATACAGTTCATGGTTAATATTCTCCTCTGTCTTACACTTCCTGTTAGCAGTGTTTGTGTGCTTGTGTATTATTTGGTTGACAGTTTTATGATTCTAATTTTGATTCTGTGTCTCAGTGTGTTGTTTTTTTAAAAATAAAAATATAAAATCCAGCTTAAATCAAATCAATCACCGCTGTTAAGATAGGTTGCTACATTATTTTTTGTACCTCTTGAGGAAATCTGTTGCCACAGCCTGTACATGGAAATATAGGTTAACCTCCATACATATTTACTATATGTACATTTAAACATCCATACAGTCACACATGAGTACACAGGTACAACTACATACGTACTGCTACTGCTACTACTACTACTACTAATACTGCTTCTACTACTACTTTTGGCTGCTCCCGTTAGGGGGCGCCACAGCGGATCATCCGTTTCCATCTCTTCCTGTCCTCTTCATCTCCCTCTGTCACACCAGCCACCTGCATGTCCTCCCTCACCACATCCATAAACCTCCTCTTTGGCCTTCCTCGTCTCCTCTTCCCTGGCAGCTCCATATTCAGCTTCCTTCTCCCAATATACCCAGCCAGCAATGCCTGTCACGCTGAAATAATGTGCATTTGCCAAAGTAAAACAACTTGAACTTGGGTCACACATAAACGGTTATTACAATAATTATTGCAGAAAACCACATTAATCCCCTCCCCGCAGCCCCCGACCCCTTCAGACGCCGAGAACGCATACTTGAGAGACCTGAGAGAGGACGCATACTTCTCAGGTCAGGGGCGCCAGACTGTGAAAATAGTCTCATCAAATCCCCATTTTTTAAAATAACACTTCATAAAATCAGATTTGAACTGCACCAGACAACTCCTAAACTCCTTGTGTTTTTCCTCCATTGACTCTTTCGACCAACACTGGTACGATGGAAGAGCTGGACGACGCCATTGCTGACGCTGTTAAGACCGCGTTGGTAGAACAGCAAGGTGACCTCGACACGTTCATCCGGTCCCACAGTTAACAGAACCAACGCGTCAAATTCAACACAGCCAAGATTATACGTGTGAACTGGCCAAAGACCTCGAGTGCTCTCACAAAGCTATCCGGGGCAACACGGCTAAGTGTGACGCGCTGCAAGCTACCATGAGAGCTAGCAAGCAACAAGCCAATGATCTTCAGCATCAAGTGGGGGGGGGGGGACTCACCTCAAAGATCACTCAGATGGAGGACCGGTAGCCGGAGGTCCAACGTGAGACTGGCCGGGCTGAAGGAAGGCGAGGAAGGGCCAGACGCCATTGGTTTTGTGAGCAAAAACTTGCCGAAGTGGATAGCCTACCTTCCTTCGTTGGGAGAACGGGTTGTCCGCATAGAGAGGGCCCGCCGACTTTGCAGCAGAGTTAGCACTGATGCTAACCGATCCTCAAACTGCCGGACTACTCTTGACCATCGAGCCATTGTGAAGGGAGCTAGAGCTCAGCCCGTTCAGCATAGCAAGCAAACCCTCGCTGTTCCTCCCGGATTAAAGCCGAGAAACGACGAGCAAACGCAAGGAGTTCGCCCCGGTCCACAAGAGGAGGATTTCGCTCGGGCTCCAGCCGTTCCTGCTTTACCCGGCCCGGCTGAAAATCACCTATCGTGGGCACATCATCAACATTGGGACCCCACACGAAGCCGAGAAGTTTCTTCAAAACACTTTTCAACCTCCACCAGCCCTCTACAACACCAAGAAACGGCCGCTTTGCTCCGGGAGCCGGACAACGGCGACAAGATGGACGCCTCGTCACCGCCGCCGTGAGTTAATGTTGCGCCACTATTGGGGCTCCTCTGTGGCTACGTCACGAAATTTTCGCGCAATGCATCTTGGGGTCGAAAAACGGACAAACAAGCCAAGCAACCACGCGCAACACGCCTTGCTTTTATACGTTTTCAACACAAGAATTGAGCGAGCTAGAAGAATTTCGTCGTTTTAATCCCGTGAGTGGTTTATTTCAGCAGTTTGGAAGTTTTCTGGCAAGAGTATACTTGCTAAAGAGTGATCAGAGCTGCGACAGAAAGAGAATTTACAGAGATGGCACAGTTATAAATACTGATATATTTTGTGGGCCACCAAATCCTTCCCTGTCTTTGTCGCCATTTTCTTTTCCATTCCTGTAATTCAGTTCATACTTAGCCTGTCCAAGGAAACCGAACAGTGCATTAAATTGTAAGTAGAATATTTACATTTCTTGTCCTCTGCAATTATGCGATTACACGACATCAAATTAACTCTGCTGGAACTAGAGGATTTTGCATTTGTTCCTTCTGTTATGAACTGATTTCTTTATACCATACTTTCAACTTTGGCTCCAATAGTATACTTGCAATAGATGGTCTGTGTAGATTTATCCTGAAAGGGATAGCAGGCATCGTCCTCACCATGGTCAGCCCTGACTAACATGGCATTAGAGCAGTGTTTCTCAACCCAGTCCTCAAGGAACCCCTATCCTGTATATTTTCTTTGCAACCCTGAATAGGTACCTGTTTGTAGTTATTCAACCAATCAGCAATGAATTTTGTCAGATGTTGCACACCTTGCATAATTAAGTGCTGCGACATGATTGGTCGAGTAAGTACAAGCAGGGCTACCTATGCAGGGTTACAATGAAAATCTGCAGGATAGGGGTTCCTTGAGAACTGGGTTGAGAAACTCTGCATTAGAGTCTTCAATTTGCAATCCCTCTGTTGAAACATGGCCAGTAGTAATTACTTCAGGCTCAAGTCGTTCCTGTTTTTGACTTTAGAAGGGCCCACAATACGGCTTTCTCGGGCTTGCTTCGTTCTTAAACGTTTTGTTGCACGAAGAGCACGACCCTCCATTTCTTTCTCAGCAAGAGTGGCAAGAATAGGGTCAGGATGGTCCTCCGTAGAACCCTTCCCCCCGAAGAAGTGTAAACTGCATATGTAAGTGTCCTTCTTAATGTCCGAAAGACGACAGAAGTCTTTCCTTCCACATGCGTGAAGCCACCTCTTTGCTTTTTCTGTCTTCTGTTCGCGTTTCCTTTCCCACTCTGTTAGGCCATCTTTCACGGTTCCTGGCTTTGGGAATCTCAAAAATTCTGTTCCTTCAGGCAGCCTTTCTTCATATCGTGAATCCGATCTGCAAGTTCCCCAGCAGCAATGCTTTGTGGCACCTCTTCTAGACAGTGGTGGATCTAGAGATTTTTTCCTTGGGTGGCAAAGGGGTGGCAAGACTGTGTCCCAGAGGTGGCAGCTGCCATCCCTTGCCACCCTGTAGATCCGCGCCTGTGAGGGGGAGGGGGATTCTAAATCGGCGACTTCTGTTTGAGATGAGTTTGGTGCGGGTCTCATTGACCTTCACCGTGCATGTACATAAAATATACTTTAAAAACATATTATCTGATTTATAAATGGGGTTGCAACAGGGGTGGCAAGACTGTGTCCCAGAGGTGGCAGCTGCCACCCCTTGCCACCCTGTAGATCCGCCCCTGCTTCTAGATTGGCTCTATGACAAGGTTACCAGCCATCGTAAACACAAATCCACATACCCTGGCATAATTTGCCCCAGTATTGGTAGAATAGTTCAGGAAAACTTTTTGGGTGTGAAAAAAAAATCACAGATGACCTGAAGAGGTGGGGCTCTCTTTATGCGTCTGTACAAGGCAGTTACAACTATCAAAATGAGCATTTTGCCTCGGATTAATTTTTTGTTTTTTATGATCCCCTTAGCACCCCCACCTAAATTTATCACAGAAATGCACTCCCTCATATCACAGTTCATATGGGGAGGAAAGCATACACGAATCAAACTTACAACCTTACAACAAATCAATCTCACTGGGGGCTTAGCTGTCCCGAACCTTAATTTTTATCATCATGCTTTTCAAATTAGACCACTGGATGTTTGGAGAAACGAGGAATCTGAGGTCCCTTGGCGGGCTGTGGAGGCAGCACGCGTGAGGCTACACCATCTGGAAGACTTATTATATACAGGTAGGGGGCGCAAAAACGATCTACGATACGGAAGCATTGTAACCAATTCTAATGAGGTATGGAAAAAAGGGGACAAAATAGATTTATTTCATCAAACATCTCTGCTAAGGAATAACTATCACCTTCAACCAGGTGGGCAGCCTTTTACGTTTCCCTCATGGTCACAAAAAGGTGTCTCCACTCTCAACGATATTTTTAACAATGCTGGACTCCGTTCATTCCAAGTTATTAGGGAGGAATATGATTTACTGGGCACCTCTTTCTTTTTTTTTTTACTTGAGACTGAGATGTGCAATGAAAACGTGGGTTGCCCTGGAATGGGCCTTTGCCGGAGCACCCTATGGAGGAGTGCGTCGGTCCTGGGCGGGGTTCTCGTGGGACAGCGACGCGTATAAAAAAAACTCTTCTGCTTGATCGCTCTACTAAGGTAGTTGAAGGATTGTGGGTGAGGGAACTCCGCATTGTCAGTCTGGGACCAAATTGGGGAACAATATGGTCGAACGTAAGCAGTACCTCTAAAAATCTTGCGCATCGACTTATACACTATAGGATGAGTCACAGAGCATATGCTACACCCATCAAATGTTTTAAAATGAAACTAATTACCAGCCCTAACCGGGTCTCCATGGTACAAACATGTGCCCGGCACAATGCACATGTTTTGGGACTGCTCACTGATCGGCGCTTTTTGGACACAGGTTACGTCAACACTGTCAGAGTTATTAGGATCAACAAGATTGCCTCATCCCTGCCTTTGTCTGCTCAATGACGAGTCGTCTCTGTCTCTCAGTTTAAATCAGCGAAGACTAATGCTGGCAGGCGTTACTGCCGCAAAGAAGACCCCACTGACTCTGTGGATTAATCCCAAACTTGCTTTAATTCAGTGCTGGATGGCGTCCTACCAGAGCATGGTGTCTCTTGAGTGCACAACAGCACGACTCAATAGAGCCAAGCCTGCCACTGTGCAGGCATGGCCAGGCATAGCTGGGTCCATAAGAGACTACCTTAAAAGAAGGGCTCCCCCCCCTGCCTCACCCCTCCACACCCAGTAACATCAGACCTGGAGCAGGCCAGCTTTGGAAGGTAGTAGAAAAGGGTGGTGTTTAATACCATATATAGTTTTCTTTTATTGTTTTTTCCTTTTCTTTTCAGTCCACTATTACTTGTTTGTCTGTCTCTTACTCTCAGCTACTACGGATACCTTTTTTTTTAATTCTGTAAATTTATTTCCCCCTCCCCTTTATTTTGGTCCTTAAACATTGTTACTAATGTGCCGCCCTGCTGTTGTTGTTGTTGTGTTTGTTGTGTCCTGTTTTTTTAAAAATGAAGATGGTTGATCACAAAAAAGCACTCATCTAAGGAGCGCGAGAGATGTGTTAGCGTCCTGTAAGCTTGTTGGCTAGCCCGCCCGCCCGCCCGCCCGCCGCCACCGCGCTTCCCCGGCTGTGTCTCACAGAAGCGAGTTAACATGCCTTGTCAGAGACATGCCAGCGATATGAGCTGGGGACTTGTCAGACGATAAAATATACAAATGTGAACAACGTGAAGGATTCTGCCGCTCCTCCGTGAGCCACTGTCTCTCTCCCCGTCTCTTTACATCCCAGTCAACCCAGTCATGCATACATACTGGGACGGGGCAAATCCTCAAGGACCCAGTTCCTTGAAGAAGAAAAAAGGGCTTATCCATCCATCCATCCATTATCCGAACCACTTATC